>NC_133779.1:51454142-51470136 GCF_003597395.2 Chelonoidis abingdonii | reverse complement strand
CCTTGGTGAATCCATGCTGACTGTTCCTGATCACTTTCCTCTCCTCTAAGTGCTTCAGAATTGATTCCTTGAGGACCTGCTCCATGGTTTTTCCAGGGACTGAGGTGAGGCTTGTTTCAGGGAATGATGGTTAATTTGCCTAGACTTTAAGCATTAACTCAATGGACAGTAACTTACCCCTTGTGGCAGAGAGCTGTTATTCATCTGTATTGTTGTAGTGAGGGGCCCCGGCCGTGGACTAGGTCCCCATTGTGCTAGGAGCTGTACATATACCCTTTGTGCCATTGCCTAACACTCTTATCTCATCTAGAGTGATGCTCCTCAGCTGCCAGCTTCAGGGCAGGGATGGCAAGAGAGGCCTAAATTCACTTGCAAAGATTTTGTTTTGAAAAAGGAGCAAAGCACACTGGTGGCAAGGCAACATCCACCGTCAAAGCGCCTCTGGGTGAGCTCACGGCAGGGAGGACAAGCCTGGCTTGCCTCAGTGCCAGCCCCCTGCTGGCCAAGCAGAAACAAAGCAAACTGGGGCATGGGGCAAAGAGCTTTTCCTTGGTCTGGGAGTTACAGATCTTCAGAGCTCTCTGTAAATTCCCCACCCTTCATTCTCTTTCTCTCTCTCACACACACACACGTCTACACTTGAAACTTAATTTGGATTAAGGTCGGGTGTACACGTAAAGCACGATTAGTTTTTCCAGACTAGCTATTCCAGAGGAAATCCATGGGTAGACAAGCCCTTAGGTACTTCTATGGCCCCTGTTACCATACAACTGTGTTGTATAAATCACAGGGCTGATTCTGATCTCCCGCTGATTCCACAGTGGGGTAACGCCAGTGATTTCATTAGCGTTATGCCCGCTGGAGGGCGCATTTCTGCACAGCACTCTGGCTCTGACCCCGCAAAGAACTTCAGCCACGCTCGAACATTAAGCACGTATGTAGCCCCACTGAAGTTAGTGGAATGACCCACAACCTTCAAGTTAAGCACCTTGTGCTGGTGTAAGATCAGAATTAGGCCCATGTTATTTTTTTCAAATGGGTCCCTTGGCGAGGGAGGAGCTGTATCTTGGGAACCCCTTGGCCAACTGACCCCAGATTTTCACCATTCACACTAGCCCTGCCCCTCACATGGCACGCCAGTTTTCAAGGCAATCGGCCTAGGCATGTGGCATTTGCAGCACATAAGGGAAAATAATCAGCCATGTACAGAAACTCTGCTGGAGTTTCCAAGCAAAGCTGTCCCTTAACCAGCCAGGACCCACCTCTCTCATTATGCTGGGAATAACCTTGACGCCACCCGGATGCCAACCTTGTGATAATTGATGGAACGTCTCCTGCAAAGGAAGAGCACGCTCGTGAATATTCAGGCCGTCCTCCTCTAAAATCCCATTGGAAAAGGGACTTAATGACTTTTTTGGCACCTCTTCCAGCTTTTCTCTTCAAGTCGACCGCTCCCATTAGCCTCTTTGTGCGCTGTGCGTGTTTCCCTCTGCTACGTGCCAGGGCTTCCTGTTCTTTCAGCAGGCCAGCTGATTGTCCCAGCCCCAGAAAAGGAAACCTGCTAATTGCAATGGCAAGAAAAATCATTTTGAGCTGGGGTATGAGAGGGGGAGAAACCCGGGCCTGAGTGATCCCCTCAGAGCACTTGGCTAGTGGGTCGGCTCAGACAGCTGCGGTAACGCCCAAGACAAAGAACGTTACCCGCCAGGATGTGACATTAGAGGGATGAAATGGATACACGGGAAACAGCTCTTCTAATAGTGCCAACCTCTGGCGTTCAAAGATGAAGAGTCAGGCCCTCCCTAGCCTGGGCACAGCTCTGCAGGTGGCGTCGCCTGTCTGCCAGTGTAGCTTGCTTCACTTGGGGGTGGGGTGGCATGAACTATACCAGTGAAGTGCTCCTAGCCTGCCAAAGTGTCCCTAGCATAGCCATGGCCCAGGGCTCCAGGACTTGGCCCAGTGCTTTGGAGAGGAGACGTGCTGCATATTCTGTGGAGGGGAAGAGACGTGGGTTGTCAGTGAGACGAGATGCGCTCCTTTACACCAGGCCAGGGGAGGCAGACAGATCTGCTGCTGCCTTCACAGAACCATAGAAATGTAGGGCTAGAAGGGGACCACATTTTCACCCCATGAATTTCTACAATGACTAGTCTAGAGATTTCATAAGGGGGCCCCAAAATCATGACCCCCCCCAAATCACTAGTCACTTTGGATCATCTTGACCCAAGGGCACATGGGTAAGTAACTGCTCCAGGGCCATAGAGAATCTGGCCCTCTGTGGGAATCAGCTGTTTGGTTACTTCAGCAATGTCTGTCTGTCCCTGTGCCTCACCCCGCAGGGGGGGTTGTCTTAGGGTGGAATCCTGGCTTATCGCCCAAGCAGACAGAGCGGCAGACAAACCCAGGGTGCTGTGTGTACAGGCTGGCGATATAAAGTCCCGCAGAGCCAAGCTGTTCACTGAACCGTCAGATAATGTTTCCTGGAGATTTCAGGCTCATACTCTCTGGACAATGATTCGTGGTTGCAAAAAGAAGCTTGAGAACCCCAGCTCCTCAAGGATCAAAATCCAGAGGGCAAATTGGAAGAAGCCCAGTTTAAAAAGACAGAAAGAAATCCCTATAATTTTTAAGGCAGTCTCATGATTTCAGGTGGGTGGTGTGGGGGGATTTGTGAATTCTTTCACCTCTCAGATTTAAAAGCCCTGCATGCAGGGCTGGGACAGTCTCTCACTCTGTGTCTGTGCAACACCCAGCATGATGGGGCCCTGACATTGGCTGGATCCTCTACACAGACAGAAATAAATAGTCACAAGTAAGAGGAGGCCTCAAAAACACAGACTCTCCGTTGTAAACCCCTTTATTATTATGGTGTTATGGTAGGGCTTCAGAGCCCTAGTATAGACGAGGATCCCATTGTGCTGGGTGTTGTACATTAGGTGGATTATGGTAGCATCTAGGAGCCTGAGCCATGGACCAGGATCCCATGGTGTTAGGTGCTGTATGGTCTCTATTAGGTGTCTGACAGTAGCGCCCAGGAGCCCCGGTGACGGAGCAGGCCGTACAAACACAGAACAAACACAGTCCCTGCCCCACTGACCCAACTGGCTAAGCTCTGAGAGCTGTGGATGAAACGCACAACGCGAAAGCCAAGCTTTCATTATTAACAACTATTTACTAATGATTGATGGTTAGCTCATCAGCTCCTTGCGAAATCCAGCAAATTGCCACTTCGAGGATTTGAAAGCAGGCCAGTGAGGGTGTGCGTACATGTGTGTGAGTGCGGGGTGGGAATCAAAGCAAACTCTGTGGCTAGACTCTCTGCTATTACATTGATCAAACCCTGACATCTCCTGCCCATTAAAAGCACCTCCCTTTGCCAGCAGAAAGCAGGGGGGCAGCTGCACGGCCCGATAAAAGAAAAGCCCATTCGCTTCGGGCTGCTCAGCAGCAGGGATTCGATCGCACCCCCCCGCTGGGCCATTCGTTAAGCAAAGATCCAGCAAACGCAGGTCCAGGGACTCCGGTCTATGCCCTGCCACAGCTGCGCTGGGACACAGCAGCCCCTTTGGATTTCCATTTTCAAGCTGTTTTCCACGTTTATGTCCCTCAGACACACCAGGGAGCTGAGAAACGACCTTGGCTGAGCAGGAGTTGGCTGCTCTGCTCCATCCCGTCCCCAGGATGATATACACCTGCTAGGACTCACGCCTGTGTCCTGCTCCGGAAGGCACCTGGGTGGCTGCTCTCCCTCCTGTGATCAGTGACAAACGGCAGGGAGTGGTCCTAGGAACGAGCAGGGGGCTGGAGGGGTCAGTTTCCAAGAGGGGTTGAATCTTTTTGGCTTGGAAGAGCAGTGACGGGGAGCGGGAGGAGTCTATGGCTATTTGAGGGTATAAGCATCAAGCAGAAAGAACAATAAAGAGGCTGGAACTAGGAGGGATGGGATGACATTAAAAAGCCACTGGCAAAGCTCTGGCGGCTCCCAGCACCTGCCCTCCCAACCCAGCTGCCTTTTGCCACTGACCCACCTTTCCGCAGCGTTCGCTCTGCTCTGCGCCGCCCCAATCCTGCAAGCTGCTCCACCCACGTCTGGACAGGGTCCCGTTGGCCTCAGCAGGGCTTAGCACAGGCACACGATCTGGGCCTAAGGTAGAAATGCCAGTCAGCCACAAAGACATCATCACAGAGTGTTTAAAGGGCATCATGGGAAGAAAATGAATGAAGATGAAGGCAGCGTGGCCTAGTGGGGAGAGCAGTGGACTAGGAGACAGAATGACCTAAGGCAGGTCTGTGCTCAGTACCCCCATTTCCCTTCCCACTGCCTGTCTGTTTAGACCGTAGGTGGGCAAACTACAGTCCGGGGGCCGCATCCGGCCCTCCAGATGTTTTAATCTGGCCCTCAAGCTCACGCTACGGAGCGGGATCCAGGGCTTACCCCACTCTGCGTGGCTCCTGGAAGTAGCGGTATGTCCCCCCTCTGGCTCCTACGTGTAGGGGCAGCCAGGGGACTCTGCACAGCGCCTCCACCCTAAGCACCACCCCCACAGCTCCCATTGGCCGGGAGTAGGATCAGGCCCAGTGCCCAGCTGTCTCCTCTTTGGCACAATAGACAGAGCTGAGTCTGCAAAGCCAGAGCAGCCTCACCTGGCTGGGGAGAAGCAGCCGGCACCAACCTGTCCAAGCGGCTTCAACACAAACAAGCAAGTTCAGTGCCACTGACTGGTGCCCAGAAAGCGAGCCATGGGGCAGGCACAGCCCGGGCAGGGGCAAGGGAAGAATCTAAGTCAGCCTCAACTAACAGCATCCAGGTGAGCAGGCAGTCCAGGCTCTGGGGCCATGCAGCCTTTGGCCTCTATGCTGAGAAGCAGATTGTCGGGCAGATTGCTGTGGTGGGGACTAGGCTGAGACCCACCAAAAAACTCATCTCAGAGGCCAGCGAAGGGACCAGTCCCTGTCGCTGAGGTAACACAACATGACTGTGCAGCAGGGACAACACTGTGTCTGTGCTCTCCAGGACAACGTCCCCCGAAGCTTTGCCTAGGATTCGACACACACAAACAAGTCAATCTCAGACACATGTACACAACAGAGTGGGAGAGACAGACACACACTCAGACATCTGATTCACCCACAGACACACAACGCACACTTAGAAACACGCACAGACACAACACAGAAACCCGCCTATAGAGACACAACTCACACACATCCCGCTCTTGCATTTCCGTAATCACTTTGACTTCAGCTTTGCCATTCCTGGCTAGTTTTGCATTTGCTTTATGACTCTTCATTTGCATGTGACTCGGTTCCATTTCGTCTCGCCACCGCCAGCCCAGTTGCCGACTCATAAAAAACGTTGCGTTCCAGCCACATCACCCGAGGCTGGATATTTCAAACAATTTATTGGGCCCCATATAAAATTTAAAGAGCCCATATATCGTGCAGATTGCCAACAAAATGTAATTTCATTGTATGCACCACGCTGGTAGCATCCAGCCCAATCAATTTCTTTCCCGACATGGGACCGTATATAACTTGTGAGTTTCAATAACATTCAGGATGGATTCTGAAGGGGAAAGTTAACAGGGCTTGTCTGCCTATGTGCCTCCGCTGATTCAGATGCAGTTGCACAGCGCCTAGGGTCCTGACCTGGCTGGCCCCCCGTCACCACTGCAATAGAGATGCTCAGTAATAATGACCTCTTGGATGGAACATCCTGGGAGACCGAAACCCCAGAGCAGCGCTGGGGTGAGCCGCTCAGCCCGCCGCCACTCTGGGGTTCCCGCTGCTGGCCCCTTACCAGCCGGGGTCCCCGCCGCAGCCCCACACACCTTGCTTCCAGTTGGAGTTCCAGCGCAGGCCCCCTGCCAGACAGGATCCAGGCCTCCAGCCCTGCTCAGCCCCACCAGCCGCCAGCTCCGCTCACCTCAGCTGCCGATCTGGGGTTCCAGCTGCTGACCTCCTGCCAGCCGGTTAACAACTGATCACTCAGAAGCCTGTGTGCAGCTTAAAGTATCCAAATATGTGCCAGACATTGGAAAACTGAGCAAGGAAAAGCAAGGGCAAGGATCACACTAAACTGATAATATCTGCATTTCAATTTAATTTGAAATAAAGCTTCTGAAACATTTTGAAAACCTTGTTTACTTTACATATAACAGTAGTTTGGTTATATAATATGTAGACTTATAGAGAGACCTTCCAAAAAATGTTACACCACTTCTGAAAGGTTGCCAACCGTCCTAGACAAAGCTTTGATCTTTTTGTTTGATCTTTGTTTACTGGCCTGGCCTTCAAAGCCTTTGGGCCATGGCCTTTATCGCTTGCCCCGGGTGCCGGCACGGGCAAAGTACTATGTAGTCTGAATGGTGAGGTCTGGCACTCACTGGGATGGAGGATTGGGCTTTGCATGCGTTGCTGCAAGAAGAGACAAGCCTCTAGAAGCGGAGCTGGGGAGGAGGCTGAATTTCCCGCTGCCTGTGTGGTATAAACATCTCTAGGGGGCATGTTTCAGAGTGGGAGCCATGTTAGTCTGTATCATTTTTCCTCCCTTGGTATCCTGCTGTCAATTGAATTGTCTCGTTAGACTGACCTCACATTTGGGAAGGCAACTCACATCTTCTCATATGTTTATACCTGCTCCTGTATTTTCCACTCCATGCATCTGATGAAATGGGTTCTAGCCCATGAAAGCTTATGCCCAAATACATTTGTTAGTCTCTGAGGTGGCACAAGGAATCCTCTAAGGGGCATGGATCAGTGCTGGGCGTTAGCCAATGCTCGCCTGCTATGGTAGCTTTAGGAATGTATCTCTAAGGCACGTAAGACAGAGGGATGCCAGGGCTGGACATCTCCACTTATATCATTCATTGTGTTCTCATTTCAGCTAACCTCTCCCTGATTTCTGCACCCACACACCCAAGTCCTCCTCCATTCTCTCCCCAAAGAGATCCCATAATTATTAGCCCCTCCCCAATTGGCAGGAGATCCTTCAAAGGACCCTTATTTGCAGTAGATCCTGAGCCGCTTCCCATGAATCCCCCCTTCTCTGCTTGCTCGGCAGTGAACAGTAGATGCCTCACCGGGGGTGATCCTCAATCCCCAGTAGATCCTTGCCGTCCCACAGTAAATCCTGATCCCCCTCCCTGAGTGGCTCAACAATTGATCCAGATCCCCAGCATGTCCTGGCTAAATTCCAACGTGTGAGGACATTCTGCCCCTCTTACATTCCACCTGCACTTTCCCTGGGCTACAGTGGCCTGTTTTCACCAAGGCCTAGTGATTTTAGGGGCCCAACTTGAGATACCTTGAAGGAGTTGGATTTTCAGAAAGGGCCAAGTGCCCCCCAGAAAACAAGCTCCCTCTGAGATGGCTTGAGGTGAGCAGCCCCCCACAAAAAAGCCTCCCAAATCTCATCTCACTTTTGAAAATACAAGCCACGGGTATTTCACTTCCTGTCCTCAAAACGTGGCCATGCGGTTGTGGGCTGTGAAACTGCCATGTGCTCCCCAGAAGTGGCTGCATTTTGATGACTGGCCAAACAATCCTGTTTGTACAGCAGTTTGTTAAGTGCTTTGGGATCCTTCAGGCAAGATGCGCTAGAGCTCTTACGTGGAGAGAGAGTAACCGTACCTGCTCTCCAGCCTCCACCCCTGGGTTATCCCTTTGCATTGCCTTTTAAAGACAGTCTGCTGGAGCAGGCTGCTATGGCAGCAGCAGAGGGAAGTCTCTTCTTTCACTTTTCCACCTTGCAGCAAACTATTTAAAGGAGGAGCCGGGCTTTTCTGATTGGCCTGAGTTGCTGGCCTGAGTTGCAAAGCATCATGGAAGCTGGCGGGTTATAACTGCTTAGCGGTGGCTGGGTGATGGCTAGGGAAGAAGCTGTCGATGGCAGTGCCAGGTACTAGACAGCTACAAAGGGAGAAATGGATTTAAGTCAAGGGGCCCAACCCAGGCAGAGTGTGGCGGAGTCTGACTCCCAAAGCCGGCGACATGCAGGGGCTCAATGTTATTCCAGGTTACTTGCGGGAGACGTGAAATGCAGAGGGGAAGCGGGTTGCTGAAGTAGCAAAGGTGGGACGAGAACTGCAGCGTGCTCCTGCTGGCACTCTCTAGCCAGAGGCCTCCGTGCTGCTTAAGGGTGGGTGCATGAGGCTAGCATGGCCTTGGTCTGCCAGGCTGAAAGCAGCTGCCTGGGCACTGCCAGAGAACAGGGGCTGGTGACAGGTGTTTCTGCAAATCAAGCTCTCTGGGCACCCTGAGCTGCAGGAGGACACAGCAATCACCTTCCAGCGTCTGCTGGCAGAGATGAGGGCACACTTCGCAAATCTCATCAGGTCCCAGCCTGCACTGGGAGGTCAGAAGGGTCTTTCCCAATGCTGGGCTCCCCCTTAGCTGCATAAGGAGCAGCACATTCTGCAGTGAGTGGCTCTTTGGGCCAGGTATTTCATAGGGGAGAGACGGGGCCTGAGCCCTGCTTGGGACACTGCATCCTCCCTGCCTCCTGGAGCGTGCCCCCCGGGGAAGGGCCCAGGCTAACTGTCCATCCCAAGGACTTTGCACATGCTGTTAGGCCTTTTAAACTCGGGCTTCACAGGGTTTTGACCAGCATCCTCAGCTTTAGAACTTGCCTCTCCCCCTCAGAGGTGGAATTGCATGTGCCCAGCGTCTCGTGGAGGCAGAGAGGTGGTGCAGAGATGATGGATTTAACCCCCTCAGGAAGAGCAGGGAACCTTGAACAGGGGCAGGAGGGAGTACTGGTGGGCTCCAGCCAGCAATGAGGGCTCAGACTAGCCCAGTAAGGGGGCTACAGGAAATAGGGGAGGATGCCCTGGTGGGATCATGTTGCTTTGGATGGGTTTGCAATTGGCCCCTGGAAAGGGCTCAGCCCTGGCAGAGATGATGTCAAAAGCTGAAGATGGGGGTGTGGGCCGGTAGAGGAAGCAGTCCCCACATGGACATTCCTTTCCCCTGCCCCTTGGATCAGGGACCAAACCAGCTGGGGTCCCCCAGTCACACTAGAGGCAGGGCATTGACGTCTCTGCCCACACTGCCCGAGAGCAACTACCAGAAAGGGGCTTTGGCACAGAGGACCCTCTCTCGGGCTACGCCCCAAGGAAGGGTTGGCAGGACTGAATCTCTGGTTACTCTGCTTCCAGCACTGTAGCTGCTGCATTTCAGCCCTGCTCCGCCACTGTGACAGTAGCTGACAACGAACCACTGTGTTGTTCTTTGGCTCTGGGGTATTAGCCCCATTCACCCATGAAGTAGCTGCAGGGGCTGAGGGGAAGGGTGCCTGGTGTGGGTGCGTCCCTCCCTCCTCCTGTTAGGATGCCTGTGGCAGGGAGGGTGGCGAAAGGGAGCTGGGATCTCCAGCCCAGCTGAGAGTCTTGTTCCTGCAATAAGGTAACTTCCTGTAGGGGACGCTCCACCTTCCATTTCCTCTCCCCCCATCTGGCTGGACTGGACTCAGCACTACTGGGCATCAGGCTGCTCATCTGGGAACAGGCCTTTTGGTGCTTTTCTACCGATCAGATGAGTCACTGGTGGCTGCTTCTCCCAGGGCTCTCCCCTCCGCTCCCCATAGGGCATTTGGCCTCCAGCTGCCCCACTTCTGAGGTGTTGTCTGACCAAACTCGAGAGCAGCAAGACACAGCCGATTCGCACTGCCAGGGGCTTGGACACAGGAGCCTTTTATTAGTAGCTGTGAGCGTTCTGGTGTCCTGCTTTGACTGGGAGCAATGTATAGCACGTTGGGTGCTTTCCTGGTCCTGCGCAGAGAGCCCCACCTGGGAGGGATGGAGGGTCCCTTCATGGTTGCAGCGAGAACCTCCCCTAAACACCGATAAAGTTTAAATGAAATTAGCTAACTGCTCCCAGCAGAGAGAGGCCAGCTGGGGCCTGGCTGCCCTGCTCAGCTGGTAGGCTGAAGGGTCCAGGTTCCACAGCAGGGAGATTCCCCCAACAGTTCAACCTTCCGAGGAGAACTCCACAGGACAGAGTGGAGGGGCCTTTACCCCTTCAATGCCGCCTGCTGGGCCAGCCAGTGTTTGTAGCGTTTGGTCTTTGGCCTCATGAAGTTCACCACAGACATCGGCACCCTGACGGTGTCCAAGCCATTCACCTGCAACACACAAGTCCAGGACAGAGACACAGGTTAGGGCCCCAGACAATGAGCCGGCCCAGTGCTTCCAGGTTAACTGAAGGCAAAGGGCCAGAAAATGCTGGGCCCCTGCGGATCCCTCTACAGCAGGTTGTTTCTGTTGGTCGCTGGCTAAGGGTTTCACAGGCAGGAAACCCTCCCTAGGCCTGAGGTGAGAGAGCACATGGGGCAGGTCCAGACGCAGGCTCACCAATGCCTTGCGGAGAGGGGAAGATGTTTAGAGTTGCTTCAAATCTAGCCGAACGAGCGATCTCACCTTTAAAACCCTTCATGGGCTTGCTACAGTTGACCTGACAAACTGCCTCTGACTCCCCCCCCATGTCTTCTGTTCCTGCACGGTGGGTACCAGGGCCTTCACCTCTGCCGCTCCCCTCTGAAATCTCCTGTATCCCTCCAGTTCCATTTCAAATCTCAGCCCGCAACATCAGCTCCTTTCTCCCTTGTCTCTCTCAGCGGTGGGCCATTCTGTTCCCTATTCTTTTGGGGTTACTTCATGTAGAGAAGATACTGGCAATTACAGGCCCGCAGCTTGCTGAGCTGCAGTAACCAACACAGAAACGTAGCATGAATGCGCACACACATCGGGAATTCAATATAGCAAATTAAGCAGGAGGCGATGCAAATTGGTACAGCTGTAAATGACACCAATTCAGCTTTCGTCCTGCACATTTCAGAGCTGGCTCTCCTCCCCCAAGTGGGCAGGAAGGAAAAAAGATGAATAGAAATGCAGCAGGCGAAATTCTCTTCTGCCTTGGACCCCGTGTTTTACAAAGTGCCTCCTGGGTGGTGGGAGAGAGAGATCTTAAAAACCTGGCTCCTCTCTGCTGTGGGCATGCCGGCACTTCTCACAAGCGTAGGGGTTTGTCTGTGGCTTGGCCAAAGTTCTCCTGCCCCTTGCCTTGCAGAAGGGCTGTCTACCCAGCTGATACTCCGCCCCCCAAGATGGGGTTGCGTTTCCGTGGGTATCTAGTTTATAAAGCACTCTGGAGTGCGTCAGGTGGTGCAGATGTGGGATGCAGCAGTAACTTTGTGCCTGAGGATCTCAAAGCAGGCTCAGTGGGCAACAAAGCCACCCCTCCCACCCCCCGAAGAGGCTGACAAGTATTTTCCCTGTGTCACAGAGGGGGGAAACTGAGGAACTGAGCAGGGAAGTGACTTCCCCAAAGACACCAGTGAGCCGGTGGCCAGAGCTGAGATCAGAATGTGTGTCCTGATTCCCCTTTCACTGGCTCTAACACAATGAAGGGTGACAGGGAGGGTAGGAACTAGGAAGTTGGAGCTGTTTGTAGCTAAATGACCTTCAAACAAAAGCAGCTGCCCCCTTTCCAAAGAAACGCGCACTTACCGTCACTTCACACCAGTATTCACCCCATCTCGTGATGGGCTCATCAGGCAGCTTCACTGCATGCGGCATCACGAAGACTTTAAGCTGAAAGAACCAGCATCACGACTTAGCCCCAGGATGCTCACTCCAACCCAATGCCAGCAGCTGTCCCTCTAGTCTAATCACAAACGGCGGCCTGTGGGCGTTCAACACTTAAACTAGGTGGAACAAGGCCGTCTGCCGCTATAAGGACAGCAGGGGTCGGAGGCCAGCTAGTCCTGCGTGGCCCCTTTAAGAACAGGCATTTGGAGGTGGCTTACCAGCCCCAGCTGGGACCAGGGGACAGTCTGATGTGATTGCCTGCTGGGGAGGGAAAAGGAACACTCTACCGCGGGCGGGGGAAGCCTGGAAACAGGAGGGCTGGACAGGGAGTATCTGCTGTGACAGATGCCCAAGTGTTGGTGAGCTGGGAGGCCTGGAGATGGCAGAGACCTGCAGGGAGTAGACAGGCTCCTTCAGATGCCCTCTGGCTTAACACTAGGACAGGCTTGGCCTTGTAAATCCTAACCCCAGCCAAGAGCCGTCTAGCGAGAACGCGGAGGCCTTGGCCTCCCCCTAGATTTCTGGTCTATCCCGATTAACCCGTTATGATAACTTCACGAGTCTCCACTTGAGCCGCTCACTGAATCCCAACCTACAGCGAGCCAGCTTTGCTGTCTGGGACAGTCTCAGCATTCCGGGGGCGGAGCTAAATTAGTCACCTCCCCCACCCTCAATCCGCATGCAAGCTCCAATCACAGCCAGACCACGAACGTTTTTCAGGAAGTGGCGAGCGACGATCTCATTGTTCAGCTCCCACTTCACGTTGTTCTTCATCCCCACCTCCAGACGGCAGCTCCTCAGGAACTGGATGGTCTAAGGAAGGGCAGGAGGATGACAGATGGGGAGCATAAGTGCAAGGAATGGCCGGGTCTCAGTTTAATTTCTAGCGGACAAGTGTCTGCATCACGAAGCCACTGCAGTAATAGAATCCAAGACTGCATGGTCCATGGAGAACGAACTCCCCACTGCAGGAGGGTCCCAGAAGGTCAGGATTAAGTCATGCTGGCAGGACGGGGGTGGAGTTTACCCAGTTGTCACCCACACTGCAAACATTCATGGAATGAGCAGCTCTTCACTGTCCAGTGTCATGAAGCCAGCACCAACTGAACAGCTTCGTTTGTTTGAAGAGCTAGCCCAGGGTAAAGATGTTTCAGTGTCACTGATGGAGAACAGGTCTGGTAAACTCTCTTGCCGAGATCATGTTAAGCGATGGGTACCACTGGTTGACTGAGCCTTCATTGTAACTCCGATTCAAAACTGGATGAACTTAGCTACCTCACTCTCTTTTTAGAAGGGATGATAGTGTCAATCATTTAGAGAATGCCATAGTTATGGAATGGCAATTTAGATAAAACAAGCTCTTTCCCCCTACAGGCTCACAGTCTATGCATTTTTCTTTGCTTTTTATTGGGGGAAAAAGCTATATGAACAAACATCCCCACACAGAAAGACACCATGCTAAGGGCATCACTAATCAGATCAGGTTCCCATTAACACGCCAGGAGTTTCAGATTTGTTGGCTGGGATTCTCCCTACATTTCACTGGAACTGCACCGCTATTTCATGAACATTCATGTGTCTCCCCACCCCCCCCACAACTACCTTTTACTCACCTTTTCACCACTCTGGGTTTGAAGTCTCTCCAGCTTACCTTCCTCACGCAGCTATAAGAAATAAGATTGGGGGGGAAAGTGAGACGAACACAGAGTTAACAATGTCTCCCAGTTAATCTCTGCACAGTCCAGGATTTGGAGCTACTTTTGGAGCTCTCAATTCAAAATGCCTTAGTGTCAGCCATGTCGCCATTCTGGGTATTTAGGAATAAGACATTTCAGGTGTGCTATAAAAGCGAGTCACAACTCATTAATTCCCATTTCACTAGCCAGCAAACCCAACAATTGTCAAAAGCCCCAGTTCTCACCCCACTTTGCAACAAAGCTTTAATAGCAGGACTTTTTTGGCTTTGTATGGTAGATTTACTACTGTATTCAGTCTCACATCATTGAAATTAGACAGCACTTGTGAAGAAAGGACTTTTGGCAATGCAGAATCCTTGATTGTGAATTACAGCAATGCCTTGGAGCTCCGATCATGGACCAACAGCCTATTGGACTAGGGCTGAATTTGTTAAATTACCTGTTACTTTGCAATTTATAATTGGTCTCCTGGTCATTAGCAAGGTTACATTAACTGAAAGGCATTTTACGCATCATTCATTTTATAGGGGATAACAGAAACAATTGACTTTACTCAATAGTCTTTACAGAGTGTTCCTGAATACATCTTTAACATTGCTAGCAAGATTTTCTATTGCTAATAAAACAATCAGCAATTCAAATCCCAGTAATGTGTGCACGAGCGCACACACACGCGCGCGCGCACACACACAATTTCCTAAAAAAAAGTTTAATCAACTCATTTAAAAACAAAACAAAATTACTCTTGGTTTACAGTCTCCTGATTGCAAATCTCACATAGGATTAAAAAAAAAAAAAAAATTACAAAGCCCCAAGCGAGCAGCAGTTTCATTCTGAGGTTGCACTACCTGGATGTTTTGCTGAAGACATTAAACTTTCAAGGCCTGGTATATTTCCCCCAACAAAAATCACAGGTTAACTGTGTGAGCCAAATCCTAGCTTTTGGGAGATTGCATGCTGCTCCCACTGAATCCAGTGAGAATCTCAAATTGCTCATGGCAGAATTCTGCACATTAGGACAGCAGAAACCATGTTGTGGGCTGGAAAGGCAATTCCCTCCTCCAACTCACCCTCATTTCCTCCTCAAACATTTTTTTGTTCTCTGGAGAGGCATAAACTGCGAGTCCCTCAAGGAGGAGCTTGTTACGAGCCAGAGATTTCTTCACTGAGACAATATCACCACGGCTTCCCAAATCTGTGAATGAGAGACACAGGGCACAATATGACATCTTTGGCAAACCCAGCACACACATCATTAGAGAGCTTTTATAGTTACACAGCACATTCCTCTTGAGAAGGATGCCAGAGCACTTCGAACACAGGAAAAGGAATTGGCATTTCAAAGAGAGTTTGGAAAATGGCCTAAAAGCAGAAATGTTTTGACAGAGGCGTGAAAGATGACTGAGCGCTGTATGGGGACTATCAGCTGCTTCACTATACCATGCTTCATATTCAGAACACATGAGCACGTATGTGAGTACACACTCATAAGTGGAGTTAGGTTATTATGGTGAAGGAAAAGCGCTGAACAAGAATATCTAAAAATAACTAATAGCACTTAAAAATAAAACCAAAGGACACCAAGTTGAGTGGTTGCTCTTGTGTACTGGTTAAAGCAGAGGACGGGGAGTCAGAACTCCTTGCTCTGTGTCTGAGATCTGAGGGCAGGCCTTAGCACCAGCACAATAATAATTACTTTCATGATTTCTTCATTCCTAAACTCCAAAACCACTCTGTGTTTTAACAGGTAAAACCCCACACCCAACAATCCCTTCTGCCTTGTAGTGCAGTGATCTCTCCATTTTACTGCTAGGGACATAGAGGCAGAGCTGGGAACAAAACCCAGGAGTCCTGGTTCACTTCTCTGTTCTAACCATTAGATAACACTGAGCACATAAGAGATCGGTGAAAATCAGGAAAGACATATGGACTCCTCTGACAGATACCCAGCACCACCTCAGCTCTTCAGTATGGAAAGTAAATGCCTCCAGTGGGAACCTACTGTCCACGGACTGAGTGAGGATCACCTCCAGCTCCCCCTTGGGCTGGTTCTTGGTGTCTTCCACCAGCCTGTAGATGCGGTGCCTCCTGGGGTGTAGGCGAGGCGGGCGGCCTTCTTTGCTCAGCGGGACCTTCCACCAGCGCTCCACCACCACTGTGCCCTGCATGGGGAAATTGATCAGCCCAGGTGGTGACCTCCCCCAAATACCTGCCCCCGGGCCAGGAAAGACCAGCCCTGAGAAACCAGCCCAAGGCGTGACTCCCCACCCCCACCCCCGAGACCAGCCTGCAGTGTGACACCCCCACCCCATCCAGCCTCAGGGGTTGAGCTCCCACACTCGCCCCCCCCCAGAGAGAGACAAGCCCAGGGTGTGACCCCTCCTCACATCCTCCAAGGGATCAACTCAAGGTGTAACCCCCCCACCCCCCAGAGACCAGCCTGGGGCATGACCCCCCCGCCTCCCAGAGACCAGCCCGGGGCGTGACACCCCCACCCCATCCAGCCTCAGGGGCTGAACTCCCACACTCGCCCCCCCAGAGAGAGACAAGCCCAGGGTGTGACCCCTCCTCACATCCTCCCGCCCCCCAGGGACCAGCCCGCGCGCGACCCCTCACCCGGCTGAGCGAGAGGCCCAGCCCCCGGCTCTGCGCCCCCAGCTGCTCCCCCGCCAGCCCCCGCAGCAGGAGGCCGGCGCCCCCCCCCGCGCC
>NC_133779.1:50956646-51143687 GCF_003597395.2 Chelonoidis abingdonii | reverse complement strand
CCCCCCCCCCCCCCCCCCACAGAGGCAGTTCTCATAGAAATCTAAAAATAATCTTCTGCCCTGAAATGTGAACAGAAACTTGTGAGCTGGTTCCCTCTGGGGCCCTGGGCTGCTTGGAATATCAGCATTAATCCTTCCAAGGAGGAATTTGGGTTTGATTCGATCAGGTTCATCCTGCTCCCCCACGTCACACTATCCCCGTTCCTCTGCCCAATCCACCTTCCTCCCAGGCACCAAGAGAGGGTCTGGTGTAAACCCCCATACGGCACTTGGTCCTCTGGCCAGCTCTTCATTTAGGCCACCCCTTCCGGGGTTACATCTTCCAACAGGACCACTGTCCCAGTGCCATCCCCAGTTCGAAGCTCTAGCCACAATACCAGTGCTTGGCGGAGAGTCCAGCCCACCCCTATAGCAGATTCCAACCCGGGGACCCTACCAACCAGCAATCCAGGTCCTCAGGCCCCTTTTGCTGTCTCCCTGGGCTTCTTCCTACCAGCCTCCCTATCTTCTCCTTCCTGTCTTGCTCTTCTTTCATGGCAAACCAGGCTTGACTGGTTAGTCTATAGTCGCCACCAACTACCTAGCAGTTTTTATTCTCTTGTTCTGCCCTGTGTCTATCAAGTAATGTAACCACACCATTCTAATAGTGCCCCCTTTCCCCAGTAGTCTCCCTAAATAACCTAATGTAACATTTGTAACCTTAAGCCATTTCAATTCCCCAGAGCTTGTCCCTTTCTTTATCAAAGCCCTTGCATAGCCAGGAAAGGTGATCCATTGTTTCTTCTGGGTACACATAGTCCATCTTTGTGTTTATTGATTCGAAAAAAGATTTGCATTCAAACCACAGGGGCCAATTAATACTCCACGCAAAATCATTTCGTTTTTCTCATCCGGGCCCTAAGGTATGTCATTATCCTCAACTCTAGGGCACAATCCAAAAAATTTTTCCTTTTGTGGTTTTTTTTTAATCCAATTTTTTTGCATTCTTCTCTTAAATTTTGCTGTACTAGGCTTTTGAATTCCTGTCTACTCACGCGACAAGGTAAGGGTGAGGTAATATCTTTTATTGGAGCAACTTCTGTTGAAGAGCTCCTGTGGGCTCAAAAGCTTGTCTGTCTCTCTCTCCAATAAGAGATTCCTTCACCCACCTTGTCTCTCTAATAACCTGGACTGATGTTGCTCTAAAACACTGAAGGGTTTTTCTGTATCAAGCCTTCCATTTCTTACAGTGCTTTTAGCTGCTTTGTCTGCCATTTCATTCCCTGTTAGCCTGATATGGGCTGGGATCCAAGCTAATGCTACATGCATCCGCATCTGTTCTAGTTCTGTTATGCGAAATATCATTTCATTGATTTTAAATCACTTCTACATATGGAGACGCCCCTTTTTGTTGTTGCAATAAGGCTTGATATTGAGTCAAAAAAGATGACTGGTTGCCACTGCTGGCTGTACATCACTGATCCAGTTTAATGCCAGCATTGTCGCTATTAGATTGGCCGGCATGACGGCTACAAAATCAGTTATTCTTTTAGATGCATGAATTCCTGACTTTTGGTACATAATATGCTGTTTCCTGCTCTTCCTGTTTTTGGACCCACCTGTACATATTTGACAAAAACGACTCCACTTTTCATCTAGATACTGGTACACTTAATTTTTTTTAATATCTACTGTCTCCTATTTATCTGTAAGTTTTATCAAATAAATCTAAATCCACATTTGGACGTGTGGCTTTCCATCCATAACTAAATTTTTCTCATGACTAAAAGTTTTCACTTTGTTTAGCTTTTCCTTGTCTTTCAACTCCTGCATCCACGTTTTAATTGGACGATATGTGGAGTTCTAACGTTGTAAGTGCTTTAGTTCGCCTACTGAAATCCCAACAATCCTCATACGCTTGTTTGGTATGTTTCATCACTGCAATCCCCATTAACTTTGGCCCAGAAAGTTAGATCCAGTAGTTACATTCGTGGTGGAACTGGCATTTCACTAGCAGCTGCCTGTAGCGCTCCTATGGGTGTGCTAATAAATGAACCACACACAACTCGTAGTGCCTGTGCTTGTATTCAATCTAAGTTATCAAGTTCTGCTTTTGATGCTTACCTAAGAGCTTGGCAGCCATAGCTGATAGATAACTGGTCTGATTTAAGGCTCCATATACCATCAGCTGTGTTCTCTTATTCACCCCCAAATTAGTCCCAGCAAGACCTTTTTTTTTTTTTTTTTTTTTTAAGCAGGTTGATCCTTCCTTTGCATTTATCTTTAGCAATCTGTATGAGCTTTCCAAAGTAATCTATCAACCATACCCCTGGAAATCAAAACCTTTGAATTCAATCTAGTGCTTCTCTATACAAACCCAGTTTACATTCCTTCGTAGCTTTCCTCTTTGTGAAAAACAATCCTTTTGTTTTACAATGGCGAACTTGAAATCCACATGCATTTCTCCAGGCTGAAGTCTCACATAGTGCTTTGTTGAGTCTCTTTTTCCAGCCACCTCAGCATTCCTGCTTCTAACTCATCCAGCACAATCCTCTGAAAACAGAGGGACACCAGCGCTTATTTGTTTTGAAGATGTATCCCACTATTAAATGATGCCAGGCTGATGGCATTTCCCTGTGGTGTATCATTGTGAAAATGATACTTCGACATAACTTTCCCCACTCCGACCTGTGTGGTCCATTTACTCAATAATTCTCTGATCAGTTCATGCATTTTTCCCTTTATCCCCACTGCACCTACGTTGTGCAGTCAGCCCCTTTCTGACCTCAGCTTCTTGGCTTTATAAGACTGGTCCAACCCTTCCCCCTGCTGGGTTTCTAGCTCAGTTGACCCTGGCCCGTTTTTCCCTCAGGTGAGGCCAGATGACTTAACTGCCTCGTGGGCTCTCATTTGTGGCTAATGCAGGCTCCACATGCCATGGTAGCGTAGCTCCGCTGAAATCAGGGGAGGAAAGTCTGTTTGTTAGAGCTGGTCAGGAAATGGGAACATCTGGCATTTTGAAACCCCCTTTTGTTCCGAATGAGAACAAAGAGTCCAAATTTCAAACTTTGCTGCACGATGAAATTTTGAAGATGTCGTTTCAGAAACATCAAAACAACCTTATTGACGTGTTCTGTTTTGACTTTTTTTTTTTTTTATTCATTTTCATTTCATTCGTAATGTCCCCTATAAATTAGTTTCAATGACTTCCTGTCAATTTTCAATGAAATTGATACATTCCCACAAAATGTTTTGGATTTTGTTGAATCAGCATTTTTTGGTGCAAACCATTTGGTTGGAAACATTTTTGACTAGCTCTAGTTTATGCCCGCTGAGGAGCCAGCCTATGCCCAGAGCGGACAATGGTCCAGCCAGTCCAGTCCCGTCTCTGACCATAGCTGATGCCGACTGTTTCACAGCATGCCGTAAAACGTCCGTAATGCAAGCAATGCCAATACTGTGAAAAGAACCTGGCCTTGTATTCTGCCATTTGGATCCCCTGAGCTGCCAGGGGAGCCTGGCCAAAGGGTTAGATAGGGAACGGGCTGCTTCCAACCTGGGCATCCCAATGCTGCAGCAGCAGCCTTTCTGCGCTCTGCATCCATCCTCCCGCTTCCTATTGAAAGGACAGCGTATTTTGAAATATTTCCTCAGTTACAGCCTGGGTTCTCGGCTTCAAAGCACCGGTCTCTACAGCTAGCGGGCGTTGTGGCCAGACATCCTGTCAAAATTTACGCAGAGTGTGGCGGGGGGGAGGTGAAGTCACTGTTTGCTGCCTGACAGAGGCAGAGGAGTGAAGGCTGCAGGCCAGCAGATCTGATGCAGGGATCGCAGGCTCCACTGGCAGGTGAGCTCGGTTAGCTGCAAGCGTAGCTGTAGCCACATCGTGTTCACAAGCCGTGGTTAGATCTGTCTCTCACCTATTGCTGGAGTGTCTAGTGCTTGGAAGTCCCCCTCCCTCTCCAGAGCAGTTAGGTTTACTTACCCTATTTGAATGGTGGGGGTATTTCCCTTCCACACCTGTCCTTCATTCCACAATAGACATGATCTCAAACCCGCCCCCATTTTGTGGGTTGGGAAGTCCAGCTTCAGCGACTGCTCTTGGGCTGGCGGTAGGGCAGGAAGGTTTGTTCACTGCTGCTGTCTTCGCTCCTGCCCTAGGGTATCTTAAAATCCTTTGACATCTTCTTGATTGGGGTTCTGACTCTGACTCTCCAGCTGGGATGTGTCTCCCTCTCCTTGTGTTTGCCCACAATCCGCAGGAAGGACCCAAGCCAGATCAGACCCATGGCAGTAGCCACGAGCAAAACCCCTTGGAATGCACCTGGTGGTGGGCATGAGGCTGTAACTTGGGGGCTGGCATAGGGATGGGGTCTTGGGAATCTGCTGCCTCACTGCACTCATTCACCCCAGCACCAGGTCTGGGGGCCAAGAAGGAATGTTCTGGTCAGGGAACATCAGCCGGGCCCTTGGGCAGGATAAGCGTACCCTCTATGGAGCAAGAATCAGCCATGAGGATCCAGCAGGCGATCAATTTCATGTGATTACCGGGGAATCCCGTCTCTGGGGGTCCTTCCCATCTGAGATGCCCTCCTTCCCCGCCACTCTGGGGATAAACTTATGTAGGCTGGCTGATCTTCTGCTTTCTGGGTCTCTTAATGACTCAAGCTCTGGAGGCAGGGGGTGCTTGACACGAATCTGTCACATACACAACTCCAGTAACTTTCTTCCATTTCATGGGCTCTGGGCTAGATTCCGCTCTCACTCCATGGACTTCAGGGTGTTATTCTGACTCTAGCAATGGACCTGACAGCAGAATCTGGCCCACAGGGGACTGATTCTGGGCTCCGGTCTGGCCCCTGAATGCCACTTCAGCAGTGCAAAGGGCCTGTGAAAAGGTGGCTAGGGGAGAATTTCCCCAGAGCAGAAGCAGCACAGGGCGGGGTACGTGGTTCTGTGTTGCTTCCTTTCCCTCTTGAGAGACACAGCACAGAATCAGTGCCTGCATTGTTCTAGGAATCAGCCAGCTAGGATCCAAGTTCTAATCTTGGTGCTGCTGCCAACTCCTCTGCAACTTTGGCCAAGTCCCTGCCCGTCTGTGCTTCAGTTTCCCCATGTGTAACTTGGGCATGATTAAATACCCCCTCCTACATAAAGCACATTGAAAGCCCTTAAAACCCACACAAAGGGGCAAAACAGTATTATGTAACCCACTAAGTGCCCTTGCCACGAAGCCCAGTGGGCACACTCTGTGCCCCAAATGCCTGTCAATGGTGCATCTCTCTTTGCCAGCAGGAAACTAATGTTAATTTCTGTGTCTGTTAAGTCTTCATTTTTGTTCTCCCTGCAGAAAAAGAAAAGAAGGCGAATTGACCGCACTATGATAGGGGAGCCGATGAATTTTGTACACCTGACGCACATCGGATCAGGTGATATGGCAGCTAACGAGGGCCATCCCATGGTACCGTATCATTTACTTCTTAATCTGGGGCAGAGGAGAATCTGTAGAATAATACCCCACTGCAACTGCAGGGAGGAAATCGAGGGCATGTCTACACAGGGACACGAAGGAAAGTTGATCCAAATTAACTAACTGTGTAAATTTGAAGTGGATTAGTTAAACTACATTAAATCCCTGTGTGAACACCCTCATTTAGAATTAAAATGGCCTTTAATTTGGTTTCTGAATGAAGGTGTTCACACAGCGGTTTAATTTGGTTTCTGAATAAACCACTGTGTGAACACCTTCATTCAGAAACCAAATTAAAGCCATTTTAATTCTAAATGAGGGTATTCACAAAGGGATTTAATGTGTTTTAACTAAACCACTTCACGTTCACACTGTCCGTTAATTCAAATGAACTTTCCTGCATGTCCCCATGTAGATAAGCCCTGGTGCTACCCCAGCAAGCTGCAGAGAGGTTGCCACTGAATCAAAACAAACCTCTCTAATTCTGCCTAGAGCAGCCCTTTCTGGCTACATGTACATCAGCCTGGCAAAACTCCACTCTCCTGCTTGCTGGGCTGGTAAACTTTCATGACTCTTTTTTTGCAAGACTGACTTAAATGCTGCTGCTTGGTATTATTTTATTGCCCAGCATGGGAAACGGTAAACAAACTCTCAGGCAGAGCTGAGAAGCTGTTGTTGTGCTGCTTCTGTCTAAAATTTAACGTCCTGTTTGTGTGACTGCAAACTCTGTGGAGGGGAACTTCACCCCTGGATAAGGGCTGAGCCTTTGACAGATGAGCAAAACGCTATGGGGCGCGTGTCTGTGTGTGGAACAAATGGTAGAGAACGTGGTGTAGTGTACGAGTCCTTAACTTGGGTGTCACGGCTGCCCTTCTAATGCTGCAGAATGAGGGAGAGGGGAGTGCTGGCAGGAGATCCCAGGGTGGAAACCATGTTCCTGTTTAGAGGAGTGGGGGATGGCTCTGTTTGTCCTCGGCCCTGACTGACTGGGGTCTATGCAATAGGGATCACTAATAACCATGTGGGCAGCTGGAGGAATGGAGGAGATCCATGTGCCTAAGGAACAGGACTGGATGTCTGGACACCTAGAGGCAATTCCTACCTCCGCCACGGGTTCCCTTTGTGACCCTGAGTAAGTCACTTGGGCTGGCAGGTTAGTCTGAAGGCTTGTCTACATGGGGACATCCAGGAATATTAATACAAATTAACTAATGGTGTGAATTTTGAAGTGAATTAGTTAAACTGCATTTAAAACCCTTTGTGAACACCCTCACTGAGAACTAAAGTAGTCTTAATTTGGTCTAGCTACATTCACTTTCAAAGTGAATTACACTAAACCAAATTAAGGCCACTTAGTTCTGAATAACAGTGGCCTCATGGTGATTTAATGCTGTTTAAATCATCCCCTTCGAATTCACACCTTCAGTTAATTCGGATTAATATTCCTGGATGTCCCCATGTAGACCAGCCCTAAAGCTCCTTTGCATTCTGCTGCTAGGAGGCCTCAAAGGCAGGTGTAGCTGTTGCTGCTCTTGGGGCCCCTCTAGTGGGCTGTCTGTGCACTGCATGCTTCTAAGGGCTGCCTGCACACCCACTTATTAAACAGTAACTGACACCGCACCTAATGGATTTTTACCAGCTCATTTAAATATGTAACATTAAAGACACTGTTAAGTGCATGGAAATGCCTCCTTGTGACCCGGCACACCCAGGCTTGCTGCTGCCTGCCTTCCACGAGATCAATCACACACACCAGAATCTGTTTGACTCAGCAGCTGTGTTTGGAGGCCGGGGTGAAAGCTAACCCAACAGACTGTGCCCTTTCATAGGGACGGACTTGAATCTATCCCCCATCAATTTCTTAAAGCCTATGGGGCTGAGGCTTCCACTGGAGGTAGCCTTGGGGACTGCAGGCAGATCTGGTCCTGAGTAAATGTTCCTAGAGGAGGGTGAGAGACTTGAGGGTTACTGAGGCCATTTGGGCCATGACGCTAAATGGCCTGAGCCAAGCAGCAGGAGGAAGAGATGGGACGCAGGGAGACTTGCAAATGAAAAACGCTGACTCTGTGGCTGTTTTTCAGACTGGTAAGCGTCTACCCCAGGCTTCTGAGTTGCTGATTTCAAGCGAAACCCTGGTCCCACAGAGGGCAATGGGAGTTCTGCCATTAGGATCTGGATTTTGTGCTTAGTCTGGTCTAATGAGTTCGTTTATTTCCGTGTGTCTGGTGCCTGTGTAGTTCTGTGATACAAAGTTCCAGCTAGGTGGGCTCCTGATCTGCCACAAGTTCTATTCTCCCTCTCAAGCCACCTCATTTATCCAGACTTCTGCAGGGGAAGCCTAAGATGCTCCTGATCTCTAGGGCACCCTGTGCGGCCTCTCCATCCACCTGTGAGATCTTCCATTGGGCCATCTATACTGGGGAGGCTGCTAGCTTGGGCGTCTCAGCTGATTGCAGCTGCTGCGGTATCACACTGGGGAAAAAGGCAGCTTCTAATGGCAGCCAGACTCGCAAACGGATGAGAGTAAATGCCCCAGAGTGTTTACCCTTGTTGCTCTCTTGAGTGTGTTCCTCCCGACCTGGCATTCTCTCTGCCCGTGCATCTGCGCCTTGTGCCGCGTTCTGGCCTGCATTATTTAAGCAGTGGAAATCTTTACCTAAGAGCCTCCTCATTCCCCAGCTGTAACGTCCAAGTGCCCTCTGCTCTCTTCTAAAGCGCTTCCTCCAATCCAGCTGCCTCCCGAAGCCTGGATTTAACAAGCATCACAACACAGCATCAGGGAATGTTGCCTCCCTGCAGCATGGCATGTACCTTAGCCAGGGCAGAAGCTTGCATGTACCTAAGCAGCGGCACTTAACTAAGATGTGGCTCTGGCATTTGGAGTATAATTTGCGTCAAGACAGATTCTCTCACATCCTTCTGGACTTTGGGGCGTCTCGGCTTTCACAGGCTTCTCTGCAGCATGAAGCCACAAGCCGCGTTAGAGGTCGATTTGCTGCTTTGGCAAGAAGGCCCTGCACTCCACAGATACGGCCTCCTTGCATGGAATAGGCACAGGAGTGGATGTCAGGAGTCCTGGGAACATCTGCCCTCCCGCTGGCTTTGAGCACTTCACCTTTCTGAGCCTCCTTTTCCCTATCTGCAAAATGGAGATAATGCTCAGGTAGCAACCTATCCACTCACAGCAGAAATATCTACAAGGGCTTTCCCAAGGCGGCCCATGCCACATCTTAGTCCTTTACCTGGTCTGTCCTCACAAGTGCATGGGATGGTAACGGCACTCAGAACAGCCCCCAGTGCTCCGCACCCTGTGCATGTCTCGCTGACTCTGTGTGGGTAGAACCAGCCACTAGAGCTGCACCCAGGTGACTTCATAGATGTCTCCCTTCTGAACTGGGTGGTTCAAGGAAACGTAGGGTGATGGGGTTTATCCCCGCTGAATCGTCAGTTCAAATCCAGTCCTGGGTGGTGGTGACTGGCTGCAGGCAGCTGACTGGTAGCTCCAATGCGGATGGAGCTGGTGGCTCTAGTCAGGTCTTGGAGCGCAAGCATCCCTATCACAAAACCTAGCGTCACCGGTGCTGATGGCAGCACAGACCAAGGACTGGATGGACCCCAAATTCTGAGCATCGCAGGTCAGGACTGAGAGAGGATGGAGGGGGAAGCCATCAAGTCTTCAGCCAGGCTGCCAGCGTGGTGGTCTTAGATCGGGCACTATCTGCTGGAGGAGCGGTTCCGTGGGACAGCTGCCAATGCTGCACAGATTCCTGCTGACAGTTGTCATGGCTGTTCCTGTCTGGCTGTGTAGTTTCAAGCCACGACCTGTAAAGGAGAAGAAAGGGGCATCTCCTTCTCCCCCTCCGCCCCCAGCAGTAAACATTTTGCCACCAAGCTTCTTGGAGGAGGAGAGTCTCACGTTCTTAAGAGCGACACAGGAGATATTTGTTGTGACATGTTAGCTGTCCTTCCTGCAGCTGACAGGAAGTTACTCGCAGCCTTGGTGAAATAGTTCTTGACTGTGACATGCAAATCCTAGCAGCAGGGTGTTTACCTTTCTTGTGAAACTCCCTTGCCCTTGAGCCTGCCAAATTAATCTGATGGGTCAGCTGTAGGGTTTGTTTTTTTTCTTCTCTAAATGCACTTGGAGCACAGAGCTGGGCCTGAGCAACTCCTTCTGCATGGCTGATTACCCCTTTTGCGGCTCTGGGTCTAGCTGTCCACATTCTTGAGTCCATTCAGGGTGTGGACTGGAATTCTGGACTCCTGGGTTCTCTTTGCACCACTGCACTGACTCTTCTCATTTGTTTTCTCACTTGAACAAAAATACTTCCTGGGAACCGGAGCCAAGGAAGAGAGCCACAGGGCTGGACCAACAAACCAGGATGAAGTGCTTTTTCTCTGGAATCCCCCTAGCTTTCCCCCTTGATCAGCGTGCTGAGTGCATGGAGAGCAGAGTGCAGCATGGTTTGAGATGGGAATGGGGTAAAAACTGGGCTCAGTGAAGACCCTGTAGGAAATCTAGAGGATCCTCCTCCTTTATATAAAGCTCTGCCCTTTGGCTGCAAGCTGGTGTATTCCAAGGGCATAACACTTACTCTTCAGAAGCTTGGGCCTTAAGGAAGTCAGACCTAGCAGAGATGATTCAGTGGGACCTTGATCATTCAGAGCAAGAAAAACTGTCCTTCAATCTGTTGAGAACTTTAACAAGGTGCTGCCCAGCACCAACTCCAGCCCAGCGCCCAGCTTCTATTGATTTATGGGACCAGGTGTAAAACAAACAAGCTAGTCCTACCTGAGCAAGGAGGAATCCAACTACAGGGGGTCCCAAGTGGCTCTTTCCATCAGTGACTGACATCAGCACTGTTCACAGGTTCTTGGATCCTAAAGCCATAAGAGACCACAGTGATCATCTAGCCTGACCTCCTGCATGGTGCAGGCCAGGGGACTGCCCTGAATTAATTCCATTTCTCCTTGCCACTTCATGGATTTTTATGGCCAAACAGCTATCTGCTTTTCGCAATCTCTTCAGGAGCTCTCCCTTATTCCACTGCCTCCATTCCTGACAGTGGGGGACTTTCCCTCTTGGATCAGGTCACTGAAAGACAATGTTAAAGTATCCTCTGATTTCATACAGCCCCCACCCCAGTTGGTACGCTCTAGATCAGTGGTTCTCAAACCCTTTTTTCGTGGACCACCTGAAAATTGCAGAGGGTCTCAGCGGACCATTTAATGATCTTTCCAAATGTTGTTTGTACCGTTAGCTAACTATTATAAAGCACTTTGGATAAAAGCACTATATATTAAAAAAAAAAAAAAATAATAATAAAAAAAGGGGGTTTGTTCTACAAATAAAAGCACACAACTCGTATTTTAATATCAGTAGTTTTACCTTTCTAATGCAATGGATGTGCCCTCTCTCCCCTGCCGCAGCACCCCCAAGCTGGGGCTGGGAAGGAGCAGGGTCTCTCCCCGGCAGCTGCAGCCCTGGAGCTGGGGAAAGTCGTCTCTCTCTTTCTTTCTCTCTCTGGCTGCTGCAGCACTTTTACGTCCCAAATTCCCCCCACCCTCTCGTCTCACCTTACTGCCCCCTCCCACCTACCCCCTATTTCCTCCCCTCCCCCCAAGGCCACCACCTCACCTTACATGTGCATCTTCTCCAGGGCCCAAGCACATAATTAGTGGAGCCATGCATGTGGGGCTCCATTAATTAGGTGGGTGGCCCTTCATTCTCTTGTGTGCAGCTGCCCAGGCACGCATCTTAGAGGGAACTAATGCAGAGACCACCTGAATGGAGTTCACAGACCACTGGTGGTCTGCGGACCAGTTTGAGAACCTCTGCTCTAGAGAGAGCCTAGCCTGGTCCATCTGCTCTTCTCCGGGTAGTGAATGTGTGGCTTCTGACCCCAGGCTGTCATGGTACACATCCAAGTCACTTACCATCTTGCAGAAGCAACCACTGGGAAGGCAGATGCCAAAGGCTGGGTACAGGCTGTGCAAAGGAAGCTGCACAGGTCAGAAGATAACAAGGCCTGATTTTATTCTCAGATATGCAGGGGGGGGTTGGAGTTGTGGGAACTGGGCTTGGAAGGTCTGAGTGTAACTAATGAGCCCTAAGATTGGGGATTAATTGGGCATGTTTGTTTTGTGATCAAAGGGTTTCAGTTGGGGAAAGTGATAGAATAGGTCCGCCTGCAAGAAAGGCCACAATTAAGGCTGTGCTGGGACCGGGCAGAGGCAGCTAACCCACGATTCAGCTGGAGCCAGTATAATCTTGTTTTGCAGCAAGGCGGAGACGTGCTGCAAACATAAATGTGGCCAAAGTTAACTCAGCAGATTGGCACATGCTCTGCCCAGGCTTATAGGGAGCTGCCTGGCTGCCTTACATTCTCTTAGCTGGAGCTCTGCTGGGATCTGATCCTGCCAGGTGCTTAGCGCCTCCCCTGTGGCTCTGAGTGCCCTCACCTCCCGGGAGAAGGGACACCGCTCGGCAGCTAGCAGGGTGGGGGCAGCGGTTACATAACTCCTTTTTCCATTTGCGAGTGTCAGGTCAGCCTGAGGACGAGTTGTCTTTTGCCAAGTTGCTCCTGCCCAGTTCATTAAACCTGCCTAACTCTAAGCGTGGGGCCTGGAAGCATAGAGAGAGAAAGCACAAGTCCCTGAGTAATTCTCCTTGGGATCCAGTCTGCTCTTGCCAGGCATGCAGACACCGTGCGCTGAAAAAGGGTGGTGAATGATGGCAGTGAACTTACTCAGGCCATGGGGTGCAGCCGGCACTAAAGATCCCAGGGTCTTTTTGCAAGTGACCTTCATGCTGGTGTTTCCTCCTAGAGGAACCAGGGTTTGGGCCTTTTTTCGGTCATGGAACTAACTTCAGTCAATGGCTTTGCATGGACGCTAATCATTTATCTTCACGTGGTGCTGCCCTAGCTGAGGATCTCAATGCGCTTTACAAACAGGAATGAACGGCAGCCTCCAAACCCCTCTTAGCCGCAAGGAGGGTCTGCGGTGACCCGTCCCCTTCTGCCTCCCCTTATAGATGGGCCAGAGAGGAAGTGACTTGCTACGTTCACACATTTGTAGAGTTGGGAGTCAGGATGCCTGAGTTCCATTCCCAGGCCCAACTTTCTGATTACTAGACGTTGCCCCCTCCCAGACCTGGGAATGGAGTCCCAACGGCTGCTGCTGTCTGCTGTGGCCATTGGTTCTCCTGAAATGTGCAGAAATGTTGTTAATCCTGAACAAAGTTGGTTAGCCTGCTAACAATCTCTTTGGGGTCTATGACCATGACCCAGGGTTAATGGTGCTTATATGGCTCCCTTGCTGCTGAAGGAACAAAGCCAGACAGGTAGATCTTGATGATATTAAAGAATCACAGGCTCTGCAATAAGTTTGATGGCCTCTCCTTCTTCAGCACTTATATTTTATGCCGATGGATCTTAGAGAATAAGCAGCATCTCAGCTGGCTGAGCTGATGTGATCAAGGAGAGCTTAAAGAGCAGCTGCCTGAGTTTTGAGGGAAGAGAAGTGGCAGGAGACATAAAACAAGGTTGGTGGGGGAGAAAAGATGAATTCCACACAGCCACATTAAACTAGGCGGAGGGTAAGGAGAAGCTGCCTCATCAGAGTGCTCGCTCGCGCTCTCTCTCTCTCTGCTATCAGACTCCCAAGAGAGGGGTGCAGGTGGGTTGGGATATTGGGTTTTTAAATCGCATCCCCCTGATTTACCATCTCGCCTTCCACCCTTAAACCTGATTTAAGTGAATGCTCTCTGCAGAAATGCTTTCTGGTCCCAGCAACACCCAGGTGGCTAAAAAAGAGGCATGTCTCATGCCCCAGCCAGCCCTGCCCTGGTGGGTGGGAAAAGCCAGATAGTAACTGGACTAGGCACTGAGCACAGAACAGCCAGCGTCTCGTCTCTTCTACCACAGCTCAGAAGCAAATATCCTCCCTCTGACGGCGCAGACAGCCTTGGCGCTTGTGGTGAGCCATGTATTAGAGTAGCTGCCGGATCCAGGTTTCTCTTGATGCAGTGGCAGGGTGGGAAATGACAAATGCAACTGAGCAGAGAAGCCATCTAGAATGTAGGGCAGAATAGGAACCAGAGAGGGAATATCTGAGATCTCATAGAACCCCTCTGCAGAAAGACCGCTACGGCCTTACATGGCTCTGCCAAAGACACCCCACCACCTCCGATCTCCATGATTAGGGCTCCTCTGTGTGTCCTTTGCGTTCTCGCCAGATGAAGGGACCTCCAAGTGGGAGAAGGGATGCAGATTTTTGCCTGTATGCTCCTGTCCACCATGAAGGGCTTGGAAGCAAGCTCTCTAGTGCTGCCCATCTGCTACCTTTTCAGGTAAGGCAGCACTATCTAACCCCCATCTTTGTGCTAGGGGAAAATTACTTAGCCAAGATCACACAGCAAATCAGTGGCAGAGCTGAGGCTAGAAGCCCAGAGTCTGGACTCCCAATGCCTCTCGCTCTAACCACTGGACCGTGCTTCCCTCAGAGTTGGGTATGAAACCAGGAGTTGTAACTCTTAGCTCCCTCCTCTCAACTAGCTCATGTGCCCTGCCATAGCCTGGAGGAAGGAATTCAGGAGTTCTAACTTGCAGAACTCTGCTCAAACCACTCCACAGCAGCTTTGTCAGGTGACCGAAAGCACATTCTCAGTAGATGCTTGTTGATTTCTGTGCCGCTTTTTCTAATCAATGCGCAGTAAAGCTTGGTAGCAGCTCTTAGCTAGGCCATCACTAACACACATGTTCTACCCCTTTGCACAAAAATATCTTAGAGGCACAGTTTTAAATGACTATTTTTTTAAGCGTGCGTGCTCTCTCTCTCTGCAGACAGGCGCTGTTCAAGAGATGAGATCCAAAGGCGGACGGGAGAGACAATGGAGTAGCTCCAGAGTTTTGTAGCTCTAGCAATGGAGTGTAGCAACAGAGTGTAAGTACCTTGCTATCTTTGTGAATTTTGGAAGAGGAAATTTCCCCTTCTGCATGATGACTGCACAGAACATACTATCTCAATCAATTAATCTGATTAGGTCCAGCTGTAAAACCAGTCAGCCGCTGGACTGATCACTTGTCAGTTTACTGCTGGTAGGCATTGCACACTGAGGTCCGGTAGGTTTCACATTAGGGCTGGGGTTTGAGGCCTGAATCTCACTGAAATCCCAGCCTTGGAAACTGTAGGTCGAGACTTTCCAAAGTGCCCACTGCTCTTGGGTGCCTTAATTTTTGGCTCTCCAACTTGAGGCACTCTAAGGGTATGTCTACACCGCACAGTTAGCCCAAGTCTGCAGGACCTGGGCTTGTGGACACAGTGCTTCCAGCTCATAACTGAGCGTCCACATTGCATTGTAAGCCCAGGTTTACAATTGCTGGACCCAGGTCTCTCAGCCGTGTTTAATGTGTCCATACTGCTCTACGCAGACCTTCTAAGTCAGGGCTGCAGCTTGAGCTGACCTGAATCACAGCTGGACTCTGGCTCTAACCCACCCTTCTTGGCAGAGTCCTAGTACCTGGGTCCTGAGAACTGGCTGACCCAAGTTAGACTAATTTGGGAGTGGATTGTGGGGGAGGGCAGGTTAGGCTCAAACCAGAGTCAGAACCCCGGGCTGAGTGTGCAGAGTAGACATACCCTAAAGGCAGTGTGGCTGTTCAGAACCTGCGGGCCCCTCACCGTCCATAAAATAGGCACTTTGTAGTGTCTCAAGTTGGGCTGGGTACTTCTGAAAAGCTTGGTCTTAAAACATAATTCTCCCTCAGCCCCTTCCTAATCATTTCATATGACTTCAGCAGTCTGATCTCCAGATGAACAGAGAGAGTGCACTCCTACAAACTGCTTACATCATAATATAAAACTGTGGGGAAAATAAGACCAAACCATTTGTCACCTCCTAAGTTCCTTTCTCAGACAGGGTGAAATTCATCCCTGTGCTGAAAATCAGCACAAGGCCCAGGCACAGCTCCAGTCAGCGATTCCCAAACTTTTGGAAGCTGAAATCCCACCCCTTCAGAAACCGAATTAATCGAACCCCCTTCTCTATCTGCATCCCACCTTCAGGTGGCATTAAAGGCAGCTATAATTTAATACAGACATCTGTTTCCCCAAGTCTAGTCTCTGGCATGTCCCACGCTCCCTCTCCTTTCTTACATGCTTTGAACAGTGAAATAGTTATTCTAGATGGCAATATCCTTATCTTCCTTGGCATGTGAATTAGCACCAGCACAGACAAATGAGGCAGCTCATACATCTGAGAGATCATTTCCAGCTCTCTGAAAACTTAGGCAAACAGATGCTCTGGTCACATTTAGAAGGTTTGCTTCTCAAGCATAAGCACTAGAAATGTACGTCTTTAAAAATGAAAGCTGACACTATAACTGATAAGCCTGTCTATGCCCCCTGGCTAGTCCTTTGTGTCTTCACCCACTCCGGGGGCAGCTCGGACTCCGGCCAAGATTGGTTTAAATCAGGGGTCTCAAACTCAATACCTTAGGGCCAGTGCCAGTCCTCAAATCCTACCAGTGGACCAATAGTATCACTCATGCCACCCAGAACCCACCCCCAAAACTCTGTCCCCTGCCTGCCTAAGGCTCTGGGAGGAAGTTTGGGTAGGGGAGAAGGTCTGGGGTAGGGTATTGGGCTGCACACTCTGGGAGGGAGTTTGGGTAGGGGAGGGGGTCTGAGGTGCAGGCTCTGGGCTGGAGTTTGGGTACTGGGTGCAGGCTTTGGGTTGGGGCAGGGGCTGGGGGTGCAGGAGGGAGTTTAGGGGCAGGAGGGGGTGTGTGGGGAGGGGCTGCAGGCTCTGGAAGGAAGTCGGGGAGTGTGGCGCTTGATTGGGGCTCCAAGATGAGGCAGGACGGGGGGCCTCCATGCGCTGCTGCCCCCAGGCACCGCCCCTGCAGCTTCCCATTGGCCGCAGGGGCGCTCCGGGCAGGGGCAGCAGGGAGGGGCTGGTGGACATGTGGCGCGAACAGGCAGATGCTGCTCAGCTCCCCTGCACTGCTGGTGGTGGGTGGGGCCCCCGGCCATTATAAATGGCCTGGGGGCAGCACGTGGGGCCAAGGGAGAGACTCGGTCCCAAAACTGCTGGAATCCCCCGGGCCACACTGGGGAGCTTCTTGGGCCGCAGATGGCCCATAGGCAGGGAGTTTGAGATCCCTGGTTTTAAGTGGTGCATAAGCACTTGTATTGACCTTCTGCACAGAGATGAAATTCACTCTTCTCTGCCGCAGAGGGCAAGTTTTAACTCTTGCTTTAATCTGTTTCACTTTGCAGGTTCCAGGCTACGTCAACAGCCCACACTTGAATTGCCTGTTTGCCAGACAGGTGGAAATACAAATATCTAGCGCTTTATTCACTCGATAACTTATGCAAACTGATCCCAAACTTCAATATTTTTTTTTACATGTTTTCTCAGCATCTAATAAGTTTTCATTGAAAGTGCAATGTGGGTTTTTTCTTTTTTTTTAATCCTGAAAGTTCCCCTCCTAATAGCTCCCCCCCATGTGAATCCCAGCAGCTTGTGTTTTTGCTGTTGTTGTTGGGGGTTTTTCAGAGCCCTCTAACTCTATTCCTGATTTTAAGCACAAAAATAACAGCCAAGCACCAGGCTATTCAACAGTGAAGAATGGAAAGACCAGCCCATGAAACTGTCAGAGCATCGCTTGGTCCCACCTTCGGCGGGAGAGGAAAGGACACCACTAAAACATGTGTTGGTCTTCAAGCTATATGATTTCCTCTCTGGAATTTGATCCAATTCAGGGACTGATGATCAGGATTGCTGTCAGAGCAAAACACTCCCTTAACACCAATGTGTTCAGTTTAACTGGTCTTTAGTAGCTCCAGAAGATATTCATATCAGTGGCTCTAGGCAACTTAATTAGCCGAGCTTTAAGATGGGAATATTCATGGGCAATGGAGGGTCTAGTTGTTAGGGAGCAGAACTCCTGAGTGCTAGTCCTGCCTTTGATGCAGACTCCTCTTGCAGCTTGGTCTTAAGTGCTTTCCTGAGTCAAGGCCTTAGGCCTACATTTTAAAAGGTCTCCACTCATTTTGGGCGCCCAACTTGAAGGCCCCTCAGGGGCTGATTTTCACAGGTGCCAAGCTTCAGGATTTTGGGGGCGTGGCCCAGCTGAAAATCAGGCTCTTGGTGTTGCAAGTTGAGCACCCAAAATTAGCAGACTATTTTCAAAAGGGTGGCTTCCCTGCCTCAGTGTCCCCAGCTCGTAACAACGTGCCTACCTCACAGGAATGTTGTGAGGATTAGCATTCTGCAAAGAGCTGTTTGTGCTACATAACAGGACTATTAGAAGAAATGGATTTACCCAGTAGTCTTGATGCTTCTTCAGGTGCACGATGAAATGCACAACACAGCAATCAATAGCGTACTTAGGACATGTTAATGGCCAAGATCTTCAGGGCCTCCGTTTGGAGTCACCTTAATGTGGCTTGATTTTCAGAAAGTGAGGCGCACCCCTGAAAAACAGCCCCCCTAAGTCCCAAGTCACTTTTGAACAACTTTGGCCTGCAGCTTTAAGACCTGTCTCATGCAGTGTGTGGAACACTTTCCGTGACTAGACCAGTCCTGTAAGAGGTGGTACTATAAACTACTGTCATAGTTGAAAGGGGATCTTCCTCCATATTTCTGTTGGAGATGCCAGTGTGGTACAAACACACACATGCGTGGTTTTTTAGTTTTGGTTTTAAGATAGAAAACTAGTTTAGAAGAGTCTTCAGCTGTATCTCCACTATCCTGTCCCAATAATGCGCAAATAAACAATGGCCCCGGAGACACATTCCTAAAGGTGAATCGCCTAACAACCGATCACCCCGGAAACACATCTGAAGAATGACGGTTACTACCTGTTTCGGATTGAGATGTCCTCCAGGAGAGAGCATCGATCTTCGTGAACCTGTACCTGCAATACATTTCCTCTCCAATGTACCCATGCCAGCAGGAACTGTCCCATCCAAAGTCACTGTGGATACAGTCATTTTCTCTTAAGGCCTAGTCCAAAGCCTGTTGATGGAAAGAATAGCATTGGCTTCAAGGAGCTATGGAGCAGGCATGTAATATGTGACCATAAAGTTTTCAATAATAAGAAGTGGAGGCCCAAGGGATATGGCAGACACCGCCTGCTGCAACGATTCCAACACATCCACAGCCAGGGGGAATAAGGATGCTGTGAGGGTGACTCACTCTGCATTCCCAGAGCATATTTCACTTAAAGTCTCTTCAAAGTGTTTGTCTCTGGATCTCTCCCCTACATCCACCTTTTGAAACTAGTTGCCTGGTACATTCCCCAGAAGAGCAAGCAGCTGATTTGTCTTTTATCTATGGGGGGCACTGCTCCCCACTACCCATGGCTTACAGGCAATGGGCCCAATTCATCTCTTTACTGGAATAACTTCCATTGAGCTCAGTGCAGTAACTCTTGATTTATGACCATACATGGGAGAGCAGGAGCTGCCCACGGTGTAAGCCGGCAGGGAATTTGGTCCGTAGCTTTACAAAGCAGGATGTCTCCCATAAGGTGAAGGACTAAATCTTGGAACAGCAAATGAATTATTGGGGCCTGATTGGATGTGCAGCTAACAGTCACTACAGCTCTGTTTCAGGATTCCCATCAAAGACAGTGGCAGTCAGTTATTGCTACAGTGGACAAGAGCTGCTATGGTTGGTACAGAGTATAAACATCATGTGGTTTACCAAGTGGCTTGGACTGAGGAGTATCCAAGGCCGGCAGAGCTGCTAGCCCCACCTTTTAAACAGCCTTGTTTTGTGAAGGGCCGGATGGCTTGGAGGACCTGGTAATGGGATACGGCGCTTTTTAAATTCTAGGCTGCTCCTGCAAATTCAGCCCATATCAGTAGCCACGGAAAGCTATCATTAGCCATCTGACAGCTGTTTGGTGAGTCTCCGCCTCAGTGACACACAGGCTGCTACTGCAAACGCTGGTAGTCTCTACAGCAAGGCCAGTTTGGATGCGCTATGGCAACTGGATTCCCCTCTGGAACAGAGTGAAAGACGCTAGCTGGGCTCTGTGTTGTGGACAGCTTGCCTTGCTACTGCCCCAGCGGGAGGGAAGATGTTGGTCTCCAAAGGTCTCAGTCTGGTGCCTTTTATCAGCATTAAATTCACCCCAAAATTAGGAAAAATAATGTCGGGAACTGTAGGCGCTCACAGTTGACTTAATGTTTCATATTGTATGTCCCAACATGCTTGTGGATTAGTAAATTGCAACCACACCTCTTTTGTGTATCATTGCTTAGCTATATGCGTGCACACTGTGGTCATAAGTGAGATGGAAACTGTGTATTGCAGTCTCTGTTTCTGCTTCACGTGCTAGGCTTTTTTTTTTTTGCCAGCTTTATGAAAAGTTTTAGGCCTCATTTGCATTGAAAGCAGAAGATATTCTGGATGAAGCTGTGAAAGTTGACCTATGGAGCTAAATCAGTTCTTCTGCAGAAAGCTAGTCCATGCTCTTCCACTTGTTTTCCTCCTGTAGAGTGTTGCTTTCCTTGGTATTTTACATATGAACTGCAGATGCTGATTCAGTTTTTCCAAAACCTGATACTAAAACCTTTTTGTGCTATCCTGAGGGTGTGTGTCTTTAGAACTGCCAAATGCATTTGTTGACATGGAACAGTCTGTCAAAAGGAGGATGCTGCCATCCTTTCTATGAGCACATACTGAGGTAGGGGTGTGTGGGTGGGGGGTGTTAAATGGTTTGCCCTGAACTGGAGTCTGTTTGATGTACAGTTAAGATCCTGATAGTCTCTGCATTTTATTTTTTTAGTCCTGTTTGTACATTGAAAGCTAGAAACTTACATAAAACTACTGTTTAGCTCAGGCTCTGAAGGCCTGTTTCAAAGCATCTCGTTTGCTTGCTACTGTTCCTACAAAGTGAAGGGGCATTATTGGTCAGCATGCCAGATTCCAGTCAGAGGAACAAGCACTCCTCTTTCAGATTAGTGGAAATGCACAGTGCCTCCATCTAACTCAGTGGAAATCCAGAATGACATCGATGGCAACACTGAATTTACACTAGTTTAAATGAGGGCAGAACCTGGTCTTGAACTGGTGACATTTCACACAACAGAGTAGGAAACACCATTTTGTTTGTTGCAAAATGTGTATCTATTTTTTGCAAGCTTTCAGAAAAAGATTTTTAATTGCCAGTTGCAACCTGATCTTGAGCACACAGGCGCAAATCTGGCATCTGACTCCAGAAGAGTTGCTCCAGGTATACCCCGCTGACAGAAATCAAATGTGACCCTGTGACTTTTTAAAAAAAATCACTGTCAGGTTAAATCGTATTTTAAAACCTCACAAAATAAATTTCTGTATTGTTAGATGACTGTAACTGGGGGAAAAAAATTAAAAGTCCACGTTTCACTATTTATGTAGTTTTGATTACTTTGTTTCTCTCAGCTTTGACAGTGAAAATAGGTCATTTTCCCCTTTTTGGTTTCTAGTCAGTTTCAGTTTTATGTTCACCACCACTAGTGCAACACTGCCGTGTTTTGCAACCCAAATACTGCAGGGGGATGTAATGCTTGTGTGGTGGCTTTTGTTTCTAAATTTGTTTCAATTTTTTAAATTTTATTTTCTACCTGTAAGTGGATATTGGTTTATAAAAGCTTGTTTTTAAACAAAACTTGAATTTTGGATCCCAGTTTGACCTGACAGGTTGCTATTAAATGAAAATCATCCCTTCCCTACTGACCTCTCTGGTCCGTGGTATCAGTGCAAAACCCTTTCTTCCCATGCTCTGCATGTCTGTTTTGCATTGAAAAACAAAGACCAATATTCTGCCGTCCTTAATCAAACCAAACTTCCACTGATGTTAACAAGGACCCTTCTCTTACTGGAGTCAAGGGCCAAGTGTGATACACTTATTTTAAGGCCCTGATCCTGCTCCATCAAAGTCAATGGGAGTCTTGCCACAGGGAACAAGCTTTGGCACTAAAGGCCTGAAGCCGCAGGTGGGGCCTGATTCTTTGTTGTCCTGCATGTTGTGTGCTCGTTTACATGAATGCAAATATTGCTGAACAGACTGGCAGTGACTTTACATGCTTTAAATAACTGCACATCATGCAGGATGATGAAGAAGAATGATCAGGACATTTCTTCACACGTGACTAGGAGGCAGCAAGGAACCTGGACTTGGGCATTTATTTATCCTCAAGAGTTTCCTAATGAGCAGAAGCAACGGGGGCAAATCAAATGCAAAAGAGAGACCTGGAACAGTCTTAGACAGGATAAAATAATCCTGAAAAACAACCATCTCATTCAATGCTGCAGAAGTCTGGTGGCTTTCTCTACTCTGCCAAATCCTCTCGTGGCTGAGAGTTCTGGCAAAGGCCATTTCTCTTTTACTTCCTGGCTGTTTTAGAGAACTGGGTCCTGGTCCTCCATCACTTGAGTGCCCCAAATTCCCATGGAGGTTTGGGGTGTGCAAGAAATGAAGGCTCTGTGGATTTTTTTTATTTTATTTTTTTAAGGCACAAGCAAAAAAAAAAATGGCAGAATGGGTAAGGAGGAGGGAATCTTTTCAAATGCTTTGCTGAATGAACTCACTCAGTCATCATACATTTGGAAAAGATCACCTTTTGGCAAAGAGGGGGAAAAAAGCACAGGACTTATCGCAAGAATCTGGCTCAGTTTTCCAATAACTTGATTTTTAAATAAGTAAAATTCTAGCTCCTGCACAAACTATGGATTTCACAGCTGGCCTGTTGAAAACAACCGCTCTGATGGAATAGCTGGGCTATTCTGATGTTGTTGTTACCTAAATTTTTTTTTTTTAAGCAAGAAATGCATTACGTATAAAAAGGTATCACTGTGCTAAAGAAACTTAGCAATGGGAAGCCATAGCGCTAGCTATCTGGTGGATCCCTCTTACAGTAAATCCAAATACACTGAAATGTATTTATCATAATAATCTCTGCTGTACTGAGACACTGTTGTAGAGAATTTACGATTATATTCTGCTGTGCAAAAGGTTTTATGGGGGGTGGGGGAGTGTCTGTGGAACAGTTGTAGAGAAACATCCTTCTCTCTCTTACACACCTTAGCTTTTCCTACACAGTTGTGTGTGTTGAAAATAAAATAAAAGTCAAAGATTTTGTCTGACTACTTGAATGAAAATAGAGACTCTCATGTTTTGTGATGTGGAAGGTTGGAATGTCCCTTTGTGTGTGTCTCTCTTCCACCACCCCCTCCTTAAAAAATAAAATCTAACTCTGTTCCATAACTTTCAATTCCTACTATGAAATATTAATACAGAACATAAGATGCCCAGGCGTATGAAAAAGGTGGCATTCTCATGCATGAAAGATTCATCATCTCAGCTTCCCCTACCTGCTACCCACTGCAGATTGACCCACAAACTAATTGGTCTGGTAAATCTAAATTAAATCAAGGACTGTGCTTTTTGACTGGCATAGGCTGTAAAAGGGAGGCTGCTATGCAGGGTAGCCTTCTAGACCAGAGCAAATACAGTAGAACCTCAGAGTTACAAACATCTTGGGAATGGAGGTAAGAAAAATACTGGGTTTTTTTTTTTTTTTTTTTTAGTAGTTTACATTATGATTTAACACAGTACTGTACTGAATTTGTTTCTTTTTTGGTCTCTGCTGCTGCCTGATTGCGTACTTCCAGTTCCAAATGAGGTGTGTGGTTGACTGATCAGTTTGTAACTCTCTGAGATTCTACTGTATAACAATCTTGAAGACCACTCCTTGTTCATTTCCTGTTATTAGTTTAGTAGTGGAACCATTAACCATGCTAACAATATAAAACCACAGTTATTATCAACAAAAAGGCTCAATGCCCTATTGCTGAGCGGCAACCTAATAGTTCTGAAGTGAGTTGTTCCAATGGTGAAATACCCACAGTGTTAAAAATTTGCAACTTATTTCTAGTCTGATACACAATGGGATTTCGGTAGATGATAAATGGAGCAGCATGTTGCTAATTCCTACCTAAGGCAGTTGCATCAGATATGGAGGTAGGTGGGGAATCAGATTAATAAAAAGAAGTGCCATAAAATAACATCTAGACCTTCAAACCATTTTGTTCTCTTCCCAGCAGCAAACATTTCCTGCTTTATCATATTAGCATCCACTTCCCCTGTTGGATTTTTGAAAGATGTGATCTATCAAGCAGAACACATTTGCATGCAATGTTTTTTAACAAATATGCCTTGAAAAGTCTAGTATGTTGGCTGTGAATTACTGGAGCTGATTAACTGCATGCAGTTAATGGACCCCCTAAACCAGGGGTAGGCAACCTATAGCATGGATGCCGAAGGCGGCACACGAGCTGATTCTTCAGTGGCACTCACACTGCCCAGGTCCTGGCCACCAGTCCGGAGGGCTCTGCATTTTAATTTAATTTTAAGTGAAACCTCTTTAAACGTTTAAAAAAACCTTATTTACTTTACATATAACAATAGTTTACTTATATATTATAGACTTATAGAAAGAGACCTTCTAAAAACATTAAAATATATGACCGGCATGCAAAACCTTACATCAGAGTGAATAAATCAAAACTCCAGCACAGCACTTCTGAAAGGTTGCTGACCCCTGCCCTAAACTCTTTATACTGCCAGCTAAAATCAAGGTGAGGTCAGAATTAGGTCCTTGATCTATTAAGAGAGGATTAAAATGTTTGTGATAACCTGTGCCATATTCAACTGTGCTTTCTCTTTACTTTTATGGTTAATAGGTCTGGACTATTAACGCTTTACCAACAGCAATGATACTGGCATGCTTGAAACTTAAAGTGACAATGGTCAAGTTAAGGAGCTCCAAAATTTGACCTTTTGCCTTATACTTAAATTTGATACCAAGAACTCAGGAGCAGCCCTATAACAACACTTCCATTGATGGTTCTGTGTTGTGTTGATGCAACTGGCAGTAACTTACCTGTGTTCAAGTCACAAAATACTTTGATCTCAGCTTTTATAGCTTTAAAAAGAAATCTATTACTAGCTGTTATGTTCGCTATAAACAAAATCAATTTTGTTCAGGCAGCGGACCAGACTAGATGGTCTAAAAGGGCTTTTTCAGATCTACCTGCTGAAAACTTTTGACCTTTAGCAACTACCTATTTCAAAGCAAGAGGGAAGACTACCTTTGCCTGTGTTCTAGCTTAGCTACGGTATCTGAGCACCTCACACTGTTTAATGTGTTTATCCTCACACCACCCTATGAGGTAGGGCAATCCCATTGTACAAATGGGGAACTGAGGTACAGAGAGGCTAAGGGCATGTCTGTAGAAGACCTATCTTCAAGTCCCTCCTTTGCCAAGTCCTAGTCTAGCACCCTATGCGCTGCCCCAGCTGTGTTCTCTCTTGGGGGGTGAGGAAAGCAATTGGGGTACAGTGGCACTACCAACCTCCCTTTGTCCAGGTCATCCTCGTGCCTCAGAACAGGGGCTGAAATGACTCACCTTTAGAAACAATGGACTTTCCCACTAAAGCACAGGAGTAGATACTGATTTGTAAAGAGCATTTACTATAAATTTCATTGGAGGCACTGGTGTGATTAATTGCTTTTGCCAACTGCTGATAACAGAGACTGCAGCTGCTTAACCTTGAATATGGAGTTCATCTTCAGCTGTGCTCCTAGAGAGAAAAGAAAATCAATTAAACAGCATTAACTTAGATTGCTAATGGCCAAAACTATATATGTTTTACTGCCATAGAATAATAAGAACAGCCATGCTGGATCAGACCAATGGTCCATCTAGCCCACTATCCTGTCTTCCAACAGTGGCTCAGTGGCTGCTAGCAGATGCTTCAGAGGAAATGAACAGATCAGGGCAAGTTTGAGTGATTCATCCCTGACATTGGGTGCCAGCTTCTGGCAGTTGGAGATTTAGGAGCACCTGGAGGATGGGGTTGCATCCCCCCTGACCATCTTGACCAAACAGCTAAGTTTATGGAGGAGAGGTTTATCAGTGGCCAATTCTTTTTTGAACCCAGTTGTACTTTTGGCCTTTACATCATCATCTGGCACCAATATTTAATTCACATATAAATACTATCTCTGCCCATCACAGGTGCATGTTCGTATAAAAAATTCAGAAAGGCTTGAGTCTCATTTAACTAAGGTCCATTTGTATCCCTCTAGCAGTGCAAATGGGCTTTAAAGGAGTTGTAAATCAGGCCCTAACTGTGTGTTCATAGCCACACCATTTGGTGCCCCTTTCACTTTACACAATAACAATATTAGATTCTAAACTTCTTAAACAGCTTAAAGTCTGCATGCCTACAACAGTCTAGGAGGTGGAACACAGAAATACCTGATCACTAGAGTCAGCAAATTTTGGCGAGTTTTAATAAAAAAAGACATTGTCCAGAGATTATGTAATGGCCATGTTCAGAAATTTAAAAATAAATAGGCCCTGATCCTGAAAACATTCATGCTGGTTGTCCTGTTAAACAAATACATAATGTTTCTAGGGTGAGGCCTGCAGCATCTCAGAAATGTGTTTTGCAGAAACTTATGCCCATTATAAGTAGCTTCAACTTTACTCTGCCCCTGTTCCTGCAGACACCCACCAACATGAAAAATGATTAACCGCCTACAATCAGGCCTATTACTATTAACAACTCAAAGAATATTGATTCCACCTATTGCCTGTACTGTACAGAATGTACTGACAGTCATTATAGCAAAGGAGGCTAATGCCTGGTGATCTCGCTGGTTAACCATTAAAGTAGTTGAATCCACCATTGGACCTCGTAGAAATTCTTGTTTCAAACTGTCTTTTTCCCTCTATTTTAAATGTGTCACGGTAATTATGTGTCATTTGTTCAGCATGCTGATGTACTCATGGCTGCACAGTACACAAGCACCCCTTACCTCAAAGCACTTATGTAACACACTGAGGGTATGGCTACACTTGAAATTTCAAAGCACTGCCGCAGGAGCACTGCCGCGGCAGCACTTTGAAGTGTGAGTGTGGTCCCAGCGCTGCACATATTCCACCTCCTCATGGGGATTAGCTTGCAAGCACTGCGGCACTGTTTACACTGGCACTTTACAGTGCTGTATCTTGCAGCACTCAGGAGGGTGTTTTTTTTCACACTCCTGAGCGAGAAAGTTGCAGCGCTGTAAAACGCCAGTGTAGCCATGGCCTAGCAAGAGTAGCATGTCATACTCCCTCTAGTGGATGATCCCCTAGAGCAGTATTTCCCAAACTTGGGACAGCGCTTGTATAAGGAAAGGCCCTGGCGGGCCAGGATGGTTTGTTTACCTGCCGCGTCCGCAGGTTCGGCCGATCGCGGCTCCCACTGGCTGTGGTTCACTGCTCCAGGCTACTGGGAGCTGCTGAAAGCAGCGGCCAGTATATCCCTCGGCCCATGCCGCTTCCAGCAGCTCCCATTGGCCTGGAGCAGCAAACCGTGGCCCATGCCACTTCCAGCAGCTCCCATTGGCCTGGAGCAGTGAACCGCAGCCAGTGGGAGCCGCGATCGGCCGAACCTGCGGACATGGCAGGTAAACAAACCATCCTGGCCCGCCAGGGCCTTTCCCTATACAAAGGGCATCCCAAGTTTGGGAAACACTGCCCTAGAGGATAGCAGCATACTACTGCTACTAGCTAATGGGTTAGCTCAGGGAGATATATGCCGAAGTGCTGAAGCCTGCTAATCACTCATGTGTGGGGGTAGGGTCATTTACACTTAGAATCTGAAAGATTCAGGGATGATAGGATGCACTGGGAAACCTAGAGGTGGAAATATTTTAGCAGGTTGATTAAAAGATGCTTTAGTGCCCATAAAATGCCTTGTAAGATATGCATCCTGACACCCAGAATCCCAGTCCATGCATCCCTAGACTCTGTGGCTGTGTGCTCCCAAACTCCCAGCACATGCCTCCTGGATATCCTGCCTGTGCTTCCCTGCACTCCCAGACCATGCAGCCTGTATACCTTGTCCATGACTCTCCATTCCACACCTGTCCTATGGGCATGTGGCAGCCCCAGCCCATCCTCACCTCAAGCTGGGCGGCCTTTCGGATGCTCTTCCATAGCCCCTTGAGCTCCATGCGGACTCGTATCCAGAAGCGCCGAGCCTGGCGGTACCGGGCCCGCCGGATGTCCCTGACAGCACACAGGTAGGGATTGGGGGCATCGCAGGTCACCTTGGCATGGTCACACTCACGGTGCTTGTGGCTGCACTTGCAGTGGCCATAGCTGCAAGCCACACGCTGGAAGCGCAGGGCATTGTAGTTGTCCAGATCCAGCTGCAGGCCAGGCACCGTGTAGACAATGTCCCGCACCCTGGACATGCTACCCATCTCACAGTTGCAATACCACTTGCTCCATGCCAGCCACTTGTAGCGGGTGTCTCCCACGCCGATCACTCCAGAGCCCGTGGTGTTGCCCAGGATATCGTTGCCCATGGTGACCTCATACCCTCCGTTGCTGCCAGTGATGACCTCATACTCTACACCGTTGGCTGTGGTGAACTCATAACCTACACCGTTGCCCGGGGTGACCACTTTCTTGCTTGAGACCTCCAAGGTGGTGGCCCTAGCCAAGGCGTCAGAGAGTGTCGCCATGGCGGTCGGGGCTGTCATGCCATTGATCATGGTGGAGGAAGAGTGGGCGGTGGCTTTCTGGGGCTGGTCGTGCCCCCCTAGGACTTCAGCCAGGGCCATGGCCACATGCAGGGCAAGGAGCAGCGCCAGGGCATGAGGGAGAGGCCCCATTGTCATGTGGGGGGGGGAACCCCCCCTTTCCACAGGCTCCTCTGGGAGGGGACTGGAGTACCTCACAGGGGATGGGGAGACCCCAGGCTCCTAGGAGACTTATGGGCCGGTGGGCAGAGACTCTCTGGCGTGCGGCTCCCCAAGCCTCTGGGAGGGGTTGGGGGGGGGCAGAATATCACTCAGAAGGGCTCAGGCAGGTGGGGGGTGTGTGCAAGTGATCCCAGATTCTGGGGGTGGGGTGAGCTCTCTCAGGGGGCTCAGGTAGCTGGTGGGACGGAGGGGAGGCCAGGCCCCTGTAGGAGGCAGTAGCACTCTCGGGAGAGGGGGCTCAGGTAGCTGGGGGGGGAGCAGGGGAGATCCTAGGCCCCTGTGGGGGGGGGAACAGAGTCTCGGGGGGGCTCAGGTAGCTGGGGGGGGCGCAGGGGAGATCCCAGGCCCCTGTGGGGGGGGGAACAGAGCCTTGGGGGGGCTCAGGTAGCTGGGGGGGCGCAGGGGAGACCCCAGGCCCCCGAGGGGGGGCAGAGTCTCGGGGGGGCGCAGGGGAGACCCCCAGACCCCTGTGGGGGGAAGTCGCTCTCGGGAGGGGGCCGGACTCCCACAAGCTGTTGCGAGGGGGGCGGGGCGGCCGCCGCCTTCCCAGGCTCCCGAGCGTCGGTCGAACTGCGGAGGGGGCGCGAGCCTAACCCCGGGGGGCGGCGCGCGCCTGCGTCGCAGCGACGTTGCAAACCCTGGTGCAGCGGGCAGAGGCTCGCGCCGCGCCGAACGCTGGGGAGGAGGAGGCGGGTGACCGTGTTGTGTATGTGGGCGGGTTGCGTGGTGCTGGCTCAGCCCGGCAGCGCTGAGGAGGAACCGGCTGTGCAGGGCACGGACGGGTTGGTTGCATTTTGCAGGGCAGCACCCGGGGGGGGCGGGGGTGACACACGTTTAGCCCGCTGCTCTGCCAGGGACCATGCATAATGCATTACCCCAGATGCAGGGTTGGCTTGGAGCCTGGACCAGAACTGGGGGCGGGGGGAGGATGGCGTTTGGTCTGGAAGCGGGGCGGCTGGGAATCTGTGGCTTTACCGGAAGGCCTGGGAGGGGCGTGGTGGATTTTTTCAAGAGTCTCCGGCTGGGGGCGGGGCGGGGAGGGAGGCAGATTTTCAAGGGGGCCTGGCGGAGCTCGGTAATGTAACTGCAGCTGTAGTGGAGGCCCTGGGGGAGAAGGGGGTGCTGGCTTTGTTCACTTTGTTCTAACAGAGCTCGGCGTTCCAGAGGTGGACAGTGCGTTTTGTGACAAAAAATACGTTCTTGTGTTTGCTTTAACCCTGCTCACTATTAGTTTCATTTGGTGGCCCTTTGTTCTTATGAGGAGTAAATAACACAACACTTCCTTATTTACTTTCCCTATATCACTCCTGATTTTATAGCCCTCTCTTATATTCCCCTTAGTTGCTTCTTTTCCAAGCAAAAAGTCCTAGTGTTGTTATTCTCTCCTCATACGGAAGCCGTTCCATACCCCTAATCATTTTTGTTGCCCTTTTCTGAACCTTTTCCAGTTCCAAAATATCTTTTTTGAGATGGGGCGACCACATCTGCACACAGTATTCAAGGTGTGGGCGTACCACGGATTTTTATACAGAAGCAATATGATATTTTCTGTCTTCTCATCTATCCCTTTCTTGATGATGCCCAACATTCTGTTCGCTTTTATGACTGCCACTGCACATTGAGCAGATGTTTTCAGAGAATTAACCACAATGACTGCAAGATCTCTTTCTGGAGTGATAACTGCTAATTTTGCAGCCATCTATTTTTGCAGAATGAAGGCCTGCTTCAGGTATGTTTCAAATCCAGGCTGATTTCACCCAGCATCGCAGCAAATTATGCTCAGCATTTGAGCTGCTCTGCACAGAGCACATAGATGGACAAAAACATACGTGCATGTTACACTACATTCAAACAGAAACAGCCCTATTCAAGCATCAGTGCTGTCTGCCTGTGATAAGGGAGTATCACCATCTCATTGAGGTTTTTGCCTACACTAGACAGACTTTCTTAGTATCGCTGTCTCACAAACCCTCCTAGCGATGATGCAGCTTATACTTCTGCTGGTATAGTTTATAGCAGTTTCCTGAAGGGAATAAGCTATACAGGCACAAGGACTTGGTCTATCTGCGTTTTGACTAGGGCTTTGGCTGGCAGAGCTGTGTCGGTTGGGGTGTAGTATTTTTCCCTGCACTCCTGACATTAGCTACGCTGGGAAAAATTTAAAGTGGAAACCAGGCCTTAATGGGTTTTTCAAAAAACACAGTGAAGAGCAGCAGAGAGACCCTGGGGAGAATGAGTGCAGAGCAGGGTAGTGGGGGAACAGGAGGCAGATTGGGGGGGCAGAAGGCAGGAAGCCAACAGAAGTAGACCTGTGGTGAAATCCCAACATAGAGAGGACAGCTGTCTTGCCTCCGATAGGTTAATGTAATTTATTATGTATGGAGTGCAGTAAGATGCAGATCTCTGTCCCTAGTAGCTTGCAATTTAAGGCCTGGGGTGCACAGAGGTTTTGTGCTGATAATATTATGTCAGGAGTGTAATTTTTTTTACTGATATCATTATACTAGTACAAGCCATAGTGTGGCCACAGGCATACTGGTATAGAGCTGCCGTATACAGAGATAGTGTATTCCCCTTCCTGCACAGGAATGAGGCCAGGTCTACAGTCAAAGTTAAGTCACCCGCAGCTCTATCGCTCAGGGGCATGAAAAATCCACCTCGCTGAGTGGCGTAGTTAAGCTGACGTAGCCCCAGCTGTAGATGGCTTTAGGGCAAGAGAAAAACTCCTGCATAGACTTAGCTATTGCCTCTCTCAGGGATGAGAATTAACTGCGCCACCGAGAGAACCTCTCCTGTCACTGTAGCGTCTACACTGAAGTGCTCCACAAAGCATTTGTGGAGTAGACAAGCCCCCTTCCGGGATAGTTAAAGCGCTACAACTTATGTTTCTCTACAAAGGTACCAGTCCCAGAATGACCTCTGCAAGGCCAGACCCACACAGTGCCCCATTGACTGGGGGCTCTGCACAGAGCTCATTGCAGGACTGGTATCTAAGGCCTCAGCCCTGCAAACGCTAATGAACACAGTTAATCTAACATAAGAACAGCCCTACTGGATCAGACCAAAGGTCCATCTAGCCCAGTATCCTGTCTTCTGACAGTGGCCAATGCCAGGTGCCCCAGAGGGAATGAACAGGTAATCATCAAGTGATCCATCCCATCACCCATTCCCAGCTTCCAGCAACAATTGCAGTTGTCAGCAGTTGCTGTTGTGATGGCAGGGAGGATGCCTGGGTTTTAAGTCCACCTCGCCATGTGCTCTGAGGAAGAGGAGCCAGGACATTTGGGTCTGCACAGTTTTGATTTTTAGGAGTCAGCAAAGTCCCCCGCTGTTGCATAAGAAACACAGAGTTCAGAACAGGTATGACGGCTGGCCACTCTCTACAAGACCCCAAGGAGTTGGGATACACCTGTTGATCACTTCTGCCTGTGGCCCAGAGCTTTGAAAATGCCACCTGGCCACCGGTGTTGACAGAGAAACTGGGCCAAGGAGCCAGACATGCGTCCAGTCACTTTACAACAATGAAACAAACATCCAAACTTGGTACAATAAATACAGTGCCCATAGCGTTGGCGCTAAAATGCGTCCGCGTTGAACGTGCAAAAAGTGCAAGCACCAGGCTGTGCAAGAGCCTTTTCAAAATAGTTACTGCAGTGCCACGGGGGCTGTCCAGCTGTGCAGCATGTGTCTGCCATGCTCTGGGAGGGATAGGATGGGAGGGATGGTACCCAGACTCTCAGGGGAAGGGAGTGCTATCCGCCGTGCTCAGGAAACCCCCTCCAGCTTACCCCAGACAATAGGTACATCTACACTGCAATAGGTATGTCTACACTGCAAAATAACCTCCAGATTGGCTGATTCAGGTTCAGGGAGTTAAAAATTGCAGGGTAGATGTGTGAGCGTGGACTAGAGCCTGGGCTCCAAGACCCCCATGCAGGTCCAATCAGGCCTATCGAGAAATTTGGGGCCCCATCCCCTCCCATTTCACCTCAGTTACAGACATTTTAGGAGTCCCCCTGAGCCCCTTTTCTCCCCTCATGTCATCCTTGATGTGTACAGTGGTTGGGCCTAGCAGCCTGGGACCCCATAGTGCTGGCGCTGCAGAAACAGAACAAATAGTCCCTGCCCCAAAGAGCTTCCAGTCTAAGGCATAGTTCAGCAGCTGCTATATTTACATCAAAGAACACAGCTGGGGTTTAGATCAAGGGTAACATTTTCAAAAGCCCCCTAAATGACTTAGGAGCCTTGGGGCATTTTTAAAGGTACTTAGGTGCCTAAACGTGCAGATAGGGACCCTCGTGGGAGTTTCAGAAGCACCTAGGTGTCTCAACTCTAGACCAATGGGAATTAGGCACTTTTGAACCTTCCCCAGCACTTCTGTGCACCTTTTGGCTCCCAAGTACCTTTAAAAATCTGCCCCTCAAATCCCATTTTCAAAAGAGACTAAGGCACTTAGGAGCCTAAATGTCATGGACTTTATCTGAGACTTAGGCTGGGATTTTGAAATTTGAGTGGCTCGTTTGGCGGAGGGGGGGACGACAACAGCTTGAGATACTTAAAGGCCCCTGCTTTTCATAAAGAGCCAAGCACCCACCCTCAGAAAATCAGGCCCCCTCAAATCGGATCCCCAAAATCACCAGCCCCTTTTGAAAATGTTGCCTAAGTCACTTTTCAAAATAGAACTTGGGGTAAATTTTCAAAACCATCTAAGCAACAGGAGCCAAAGTCCCATTGCTTTTCAGTGAGATCGAGGCTCCTCAGACCCAGCGTCTCAGAGATATTTAGTGCCCAGCTTCCAGTGATATGCAGAGAGAGTTATGCACCTAAGCACCTTTGAGGGTCTGGTCTTAAGGCACTTGAAAATGCGTCTTAAGTCCTTTTGGTGCTTATGAAAATTTGACCCCTTTGCAGTACTGGGAACCCAAACACAGCAGCATCAACCAGAAAGTGAACCTGCTTGGTACAGACCCTCTGCCTCAACCAAAGTGAAAGGCAAAACAAAAGAGAACAGCAAGGAGGTGAAAAGTGACATGCTAAAGCCACCCAGGGCTGTTGGGCACCCAGTGAAAGTCAGTGGCACCTGGGGAGCGAATTGCCAGCTGTGCCTTGGAAAATCTCCCTCTCAGCTCTGAAAACTTCCTGCAGCTTTGACAGCCTGGGGGTTTGTTGGTAATGTGGCAGGCCATTTGTTGCTTAAAAATGTCTGAGTAACATGGGATTAACTCTGGCAGCTTCCTCGCCCCCATGCGTGCAGTAGGGCGACCAGAAGAGACATGTGAAATATCGGGACAGGGGAAGGGGGGAGTGCTGGCGGAGGGGAAAAAACCCCAAGAGCCGCTGGAGCATAGGAAAAATTGGTGGGGGCTGAGCACCCACCGGCAGCTCCATGCCCGGCCCCCCCCCCCCCCCCCCCCCCCCCCCCCCCCCCCCCCCCCCCCCCCCCCCCACGAGCTCGCCCTTCACTCTGCCTCCACCTCCCCTGAGCTGACTGCTGGATCCTGCTTCTCCGCTCTCCCTCCAGCGCTTGCGCCGCCATACAGCTGATTAGCGCAAGTCTGGGAGGGAAGGGTGAGGAGGAGGAATGTGGCATGCTTGGGGAAGAGGCGGGGCCAGGGCGGGGATTTGGGGAGGGATCTAATAGGGAGGTGAGGGGGCAGGGCCAGGGAGGCGATTTGGGGAGGGACGGGCAGGGCCGGGGTGGAGTTGGGGCGGGGTGCGTGTGAGCCCCCTCTGCGTGTGCTCTGGAGGGCAAAATATCGGGACAATTCACATCCCGACTGATGTTTGTCCCGCATCCCGATCGAACAAATAAATATCGGGACAGTCCCGATAAAATTGAGACATCTGGTCACCCTAGCATGCAGGGTGGGGGGCAATGATATGCAGGGCTGAGGTCACACACCCAAGGGATCTTACATGAATTGAGGACTAAGGATGCATGCCTGGACAGCAGACAGAGACAAACAGCAAGGAAGTGTAGCCTGCGAAAGCTAACTGCAAGGTTATAATGGGCCTGGGTGTTGGGAGAGCTGGTTAGTTTCCTGCGTCAGACTCCTGACAGTAAACACTTGGGAGAAAAACGCTCTCTGTGAAATACATTCACCCTTGTCCCACTACCCAGCTTGCAGCATCCCGTCACTGCCTAGGGGGAGCTATGGCAGGATGCAGAGTGAAGTCTTTTGACACTGGTCACGGTATTTCCAGCCACCTATGTCTTGGCTGCTCTGGTGCCATTTGCAAATGAAGACACTTTCCTTGAAAGGTGCCAGGAATTAACAAAGCTAATGGTGCCACACTGCTTTCCCCAGCGGGTCCCCGTTCTCCCCTCTCCCTTCCAGGCTAACCTGGAGCTGGTCAGCATACAAACTGGAGCATCACTTTTCCAGCTGCCAGGACCTGGACGTTATATGCATCTTGGGAACAGAATTCTGCAGCTGGAGCCGAAGTGCCGATCCCACAAGAATGCAGGAGGCAGAACAGAATCCAGCGCCTTCTTCCAGAGCTGGATCAGCTCTTTGGGGCTCAAAGGAACTTCTGCTCCTTTGGCCAGTGCTGCGCTAAGGCAAAATTAGTCCCTCTCCCAAAGCTGTAGCAGCTGTGCAGGCAAAAAAAACCCTTATTTCCTTCCATAAAGCCAGCTGGGATCAGTCCGAGTGAGACCAACCGCTACTCTGGTTTTAGATCCACAGGGGTACGTCTACACTGCGATAAAAGCCCTGCAGCTGGTCTGGGTCAGCTGACTCGGACTGCGGAACTATAAAATTGTAGTGTAGACACTCAGGCTCTGAGGGATTGCAAGACCAAAAGGGACAGTTAGATCATCTGGTCTGACCTCCTGTCTCACAGGCCAGAGGACCCCGTACTGAGCCCAATAAGGCATATGCTCCTACGGTCCCGTTTCTAACTGTAATGGCATTCACATAAAAACCTGTGTAAGCCAAGTCCTCCATTTAAGTCAGCCTAACCTTAGAAGCCCCCCAGTGTTTAAACCAATGCATCCATTTAAGCTGGACCTATTTACAAAGCCCCGGCGGCAAGCTCCTTTCCCAAACCCGGTCGCTTCGGTTTCTCCTTTAAAAGGAACACTGGTGGGAAGAAGTAACGAAGTTACAGAACTAACCAGCGCGACTGCCCCCTACTGGCGCTGGGGGCTGCTGCTGTGCAGTATCACCGCTTTGTGTCCCTGGAGCCGTTCCAGCTATGATCCAGTCTAGGGGAGAAAAGAGGAGACATAAAGGCACTGATGTGGCCATTGGCCCAGATTTTGTCCTCTGCTCCAGCCCCTGGGCCAGGGGAGAATTCCCCCTAAAGTAGGCCCAGTGTACCTAGTGACCCCGCATATGGGGCATGCCAGCGGTGGCGATCCAACCCATAGGCAGCTGGGATGGGCCAGGATGCTCTATGTTACACCAAGGGGGTGTTCTGGCTCTAGGGTGACCAGATGTCCCAATTTTATAGGGACAGTCCCGATTTTTGGGTCTTTTTCTTATCTAGGCTCCTATTACCCCTCACCCCGTGTCCCGATTTTTCACACTTGCTGTCTGGTCGCCCTCTCAGGCACCTGGAGCAGTGCAGAATGCAGCAGGAGCAGTGGCAGTGTAAAGTGGTGCCATGCTTCTTGGGCCTGCAACACAACATGGGACCCAGACCTGAGATGAGAGGTTGGCTCAAAAGGGGAACAGGGATGATTTTCCTTTGTAAACTCTGGCCTTGTCTGCATCAACGCGGTTTTGCATGGGGGTGACATGCACCAGTGCAAGTCGCCGGCACAGGCATCTGCATGACTGGTCTGAACTGGGGCAGCTACACCCGCGCAAGCCCTCTCGTGGTGTAGCACTGGGAGCCAGGTTCTATTCCTAACTCACTTCCCTTCCCTGTATAAGGGGGTAATAATACTGACCTACCTACATGTGAAGAGTTAATAGCCTCCCTGGGGTGGGGGGCATGGCAAATATTTTGGTGTGGAGGAATAAAAAGGGGAAGAAGGTGACTTGGGGGTGGGGGGAGGATTTTAAAGGCTTCCACTTAGTCCTCACTCCCCTGGAGGCGGGTGGATCCAGAGCCCCTTCCCAGCCTAGTCGAACCCGCCGCACCTCACAACCAGCCCAAGGGGCGCCAGCCCTCGACGCGAGACAGGAAGGACGCTCAACTCACTGTTGGACGCAGTCAGGGATGTGCACTTGCTCAAGAGGAATCTGTTGCGACAGCTCCCACAGGCTGTCCACGAACTGCACTTTCCTGCCAAACTTGGAGCTAGGAGAGGAGGCAGAAGAGGGGGTAGGTTATTCAGGTCGCTCGAGTGGTCGTTTTCCCATCAGAGTGTCTCGCAGGGCACCAGGATGACAGCCCTCTAGTCTGGTCTGTTCTACCCAGGTTCCTAGCCCGCCCCCAGCACCGGGGCACCTTCCACAAATGTGTTAAGCAACATGACTTACATCTCACTAGCCACCCAGCCATGCCCACTGCCTGCCCAGTGTCCCATCTCCAGATGTGGCCAACCTCTGCTGTGGCAGAAAAAAAACAACCACATCCCCAAAACACATCCGGCCAAAATTCCTTCCTGACCCCTGCAGGCCAACAGCTGAAGCCCTGAAACATGAGCTTCCCCATGCATGCTAGGGAAAGCTCAGTGGGTTTAGGGGTTGATATGCTGTAGCTGTCTATGGAATCTCCCTGGGCTCCCCCCCGCGGCCACGGCTGATACATTATTGCCAGTTAGTCCAAGTGCTGAGTCCTAACAGCTGATTGCACACAGGCCAACAAACAGCCATGGATCCCAAGCTGGATTGGCACCAGCAACCTGTCGGCAAAAGGCACTCTGGTGTGGTGCAAATGAGTGTAAGCTCACGGAGCTATGCCAGTTTACACCAGGCAAGAATCTGGCCCTTTTATCTCATCCCCAACCCCTCGTGAGCCAGGTCGGCACTTTTGTGTGGCGCATTCGTTTCACACACTACGAGGGAAGGGTCTCCTTATGATGCATTATGGCTAGGCATTCTAAAGAAACGTTACAAGTTAAATACCACCTCGCAGCACTGCTACCACCACAGTAAAGCTTTCAGGGGGCGAGAGTGAGGAAAAAAAGCCTGTAAAGACCTTTGAGAAGGGCATTCGGCTGCAGGAATTAGTCATGCCTTTGAAAGCCACACCCCCCCCCCCCCCCCGAGCCAGCTGCAGTCCGTGCTGGACCAAATCGAATTAGTTCTACGTTGATCGAAAATGCTCTGTGCAGGAAGGCACATGGGTTTTTCTGTTTTGTTCACACTTGGTGCAAATAGTGCAAGCTCACACACAAATAGGTTAAGGTCAGGACTCACATGCATACACACACAGAGATAGGTTAAGGTTAGGACTCGCATACACACACACAAACAGGTTAAGGTTAGGACTTTTGAAACTGACTAGTAATTTGAGGTGTCTGTTTCTGGGGGCCCCACTTGACACCCCTGAAAGAGACCTGATTTTCAGAGGGTTGGGGCAGCGTTGCCAACTCCAGGCATTCCACAGTCATGTTAGGCCTCAAATCCTGAGATTAGCTTAAAAATCATGAGATTTAAAAACAAACAAACAAGTTCCTTTTTCTTTGTTGTCTGGTCTGTGAGCCTTTACTCTGCACTGGGTCACATGCCAAGCTTTCTTCTCCAGCCACGAGGGCAGAAAACGCCTTTCTTTTCCCAAATGAAAGCCAAGATTTTTCCTGTCATCACCTAACTCTGGGAGCTGGGGCTTTAAGACAAACATCAAACACAGAGAGAGTTGGCAGCTCTGCTAGTGCTCGATGCGTTCTTAAAACAGGCTCTTTTTGGATGCCTCAAATTGGGCCCCTGAATCACAAAATCATTGACCTGAATTCTGCAGCTAGCATGTATCCACCCCTAGTGGCTGCATGGCAAGGGGCCTGTATCTGACTTCCAGCTGTTAGCCTTGCAATCTCAGCTATGCTCCCTCCTGCTGCTGTTCTCTGCAGGGACTGGAATACGAACTGGTACCTGTAATGTACAGCGCTGCCCTCTGCTGAACAGCATGTGTCAGGCTGGCTTCTGTTTACTGGCACCTCACTTTGCTCTTGGTGGGCACTTCCCCAGACTGCAGAGCTGCTTCCTAGGTAAAGGCCTGAGTTTCTTGGGTAGGGGGGACAGGGAACCACTATGACACAGCTGCCGCTGGCAGGCGAAATCCAGGTCTTTACACGATGCCCATTTTCGTGGTATCTGGGCACCTAGGGAATGCTGGCAGAGTGCATCCAAAAAATCCTGGGCTAGCCTCTTACGCTGTGCCTGCCCCCATGGTGTCTGGATGCATAGCGGATGCCTGCTCCATGCACCCGTGTAGCTAACAGCGCTGTTCTCTGGCCTGCAGAGTCCTGGCCTGCACTGCTAGCAGCTGCGTGGAGGCCCAGGCTCAGGGAGGAAATATTGCTGAAGGCATAAAAAGCTCTCCGCATGGAACAGCCTGTGGGGGAGGCAGGGCTCTAGCCTCTCCAGCCAGCGAGGTGTTAAGATGCTCAGGTCCTGAGAGCAAGGGGACGCACCAGACACTGTGGCTGTTCCTAGTGCCCTCTAAGGGTAGCAGTTGCTCTTGCAGACACTGGCTCAGAATATTGGAGTGTGGTGAGGCTCAAGGATGATCTGATGCTAACAACATGCATCCCACCGGGCTTATGAGCGGTCTGGACACGATCTCCAGGGGTGCTCTGATACTGCAGGCTGGGTGGCCGCCAACCCCCTCAAGCACACATAATGCACACGCACCCCTCTGTTAGTAGCCTCCCCCCAGGCCAAGTAAAGCATCCAGCTCACATTACCTGAGGAAGGGGCGGAAAACGGCCATCAGCACCTTGACGTACCAGGTGGGATGGACAATAATCATGGCCTTCAGGTTCTTCCGGAGCCTGAAACGATGCAAAGAACACAGGACATGAGGTACCGATTAGCCAGTGGAACTCACCGCCACAAGATATCCCTGAAGCCAAGAGTTTAGCAGGATTGAAAATAGGGTCAGACGTTGATCTGGCTAACGAGACTCCCTCCCTTGTTACAGTCGTCAGTGCTGAGGCCGGCGCTGAAGGAGGCTAAGGGGAGTCAAGGAATCCCACTAGGGTTCAACCGGAGCCTTTGAAAATCCTAGCTTTAAAAAAACCAGGGCTTGCAAGGGCTATAAACCATCCTGCTTCATGGCATTAGCCAACATCTAACTATTGAGAGCCAGTAGGAGGTTTCTGGACGGGGCCCCAGGTCCAAGGAAGGGCCTCTGAAGTCCTGGAGTTTTTCTCCTTTAAAGGTAGCTAAGGGCTTGTCTACATGGGGAAACTGACCAGGGTAGCTCCCCATATGGATACTCCATTCTGGAATAAAAAAAGCCCTTGATCCTGGACTAAATCCTGTGCTTACAAAGCCCAGAGGCTGGGAGATGTGGTGCCAGAGAGAGCCGTAGGGTCTGCCTCTGTCCAACAACCTCATTAGACAATTCCCCGCCCCTTTATACTCAGCACAGCCCAGCGCAGTCCCTTCTTCCAGCCCCTCCAAGGGAGGCTGCAGTTTCCATCTTCACCCAGGCTGGGATTTTTATTCATGGCCCAGCCTGTATCACAGTGTCAGCTTCACTGGCCTTCACACTGTGCGAGCCAGGTAGGAAGCAGATGTTTCCCTGTTGCCAGTGACTATGGAGTGCAGATTCTGGCTGGGATCGGGGGTATGTGTAGGGAAAAGGGTTGAAATTGCAGCCAGCCAGAGCCACCGCTGAACTGAACAGGAAACCCACCCAGTCCCAAGTCCTCCATATGGGCGACAAAGCAGCCCTGGATGGGGAGCGGAGTCTGTGAGTGCAGATGGCTCAGTATGAAAACCCCTGTGTTCTAGTTCCCCCTCCGGGAGGGAAGGTATTTAGGACTCCTGGGGTCTGTCCACACCTGTGGTGACATGTGGGGCTGGACTCCGGAGTTCTATTCCCCACCCCCGAGGAGAGAGGGCTCTAGTGATTAGAGCAGGGTGGTTGGGAATTCGGACTCGTATGTTCCGTTCCCAGCTCCTCTGCAGGCTCCGCATAAAGTCCTGGCTCACCAGCGGTTAGAGTAAGCGGGGGAACGGAAGGGGGATAGGGCTAACAGCGAAGAGCGAGCACCCCCTTTGTGGGCTGGGGAAGCAGCGGTCCCCTGCTGTGTCGTACCGCCGGTCGATGGTCCGGTAGCATTGCTTTATCCAGCTGAATGATGGGACCTGGCTGCGGAGCGTGGCACCGTTCAGACACACCAGGATGTAGCTTTCTGCCACCATCACCTCCAGGGTCCCGATGATGTACCTGCCGGGATAGCAGAGAGGAGGCCTGGAGCTAGCCCTCCTCTAGGCACAAAGCGCCTCCACACTACCGTCTTGGATTTAGCTTCACATCACGTGCGCCCTTCCCCCCTCGCCCTCTGCAGTGAGGTAGATTGTCTTACTCCCCATCCCTAGTTCACAGATGGGAAACTGAGGCACAGAGAAGGGCTGTGACTAGCCTACAGTCACACAATGAATAGGGAATAGAATGCAGGAGTCCTGACCCCCTGTCGCTTGTGCTAATCAATAGCCCACATTCCCCACCCAGAGCTTGGCAGAGAACCCGGGAGTGCTGCCCCCAACCCTCCCTCCCCTAACCACTAGACCGCACTTCTCTCCCTGCTGCAGAGCTGCGTAGAGAACCCAGGAGTCCTGATGCCCAGTCACCAGCACTAACTACTAGCCCATATTCTATATTAGGCATTCACAGAGCTCCCATTGCTGTAGCATTTAATCCTTCTGGTGCCAGCAGCTTCCCCATCCTGACTAGTGCACTGACACTCCTTGTTTACAGAAGAGACTGAGTGAGTTCAGAAGGGGAACAGCCCATGTTCCTGTTGGCAGCGCTGCCGGCAGCCAGGCAGGGCTGAGGAGACTGTTATGAAAGAGAGGCTTGTTTTAAAAGATGGTTTGGGCACTTTAAAGGTCGATTTACCAGGACAGCAAAGGGTCAGAGAAACAGTTGCGATGGCATCCCAGTCCCTCCTGATGTTTATGGGGAGATTCCAAGAAGCCCAGGGCAAAGGCACCCCCCCACTTACCCACAATGGACTTCAGGCCTATTCAGGGGTTTATCCATTCCCGCTGCTCTCGGCACTACGGCCGATCTCCAGTTACTCTGTCCCTGAACTCAGGGTGAGGATGGTTTTAAGCCACCTTTGGCTCCCGCATATTCCGGTGCCGTGGAGCAAGTCAGAGGAGCCTTGGGAATTCTACCTGGAGCAGGGAACAGCCAGAGTGCACTGTGCTCCGGCCACACGCCCAATCTGACCGCGATGCCAGGGCAGGGTACAGGGCCCTTACATCGGGGACGTTTGCACCCACTTTAAGGCTCCTTTATGCTGCCAGGACAGCCTGAACATACTGAGCATCTGACGCCGGCTCCCCTGCCCCTCTGTGCTGCGCTGAGCCCCAGAGGAATTGAGACCAGGGTGGGGGGAAGCCCAGCCCGGCCTGGGAATGTACCTGATGCAGAGGCTTAAGGAGGCAACATCCCTTCTGCCCCCTCCAGTGACTGCAGCTTTATGTCGGTGTCACTTTCCAGTGGGGGGCCCAGAGCCACCCCCAGCCCACGGCCCGCTCCTCCCCTCCCAGGCTGTTACCCATGTGGTTTGTCCATTAGCCAGCAGGGGGCAGCATGCTCACCTGAACAGGTGCTCCATCACGTACTCATAGTCAGGGATGCTGCTGTGGGGCAGGTAACAGGAGGCAAAGAGGATGATGGCGTTGAGGCCTTCCCCGTAGTACCCTGGAGCAGCAGAGCAGAGCAAGTGGGTCCAGCTGGCACAGGCCCGCCCCCTTACACCTTGGCACACCTGTGTTCCTCCATGGGGAAGCTCCGTGATTGGCCCAGACCAGGTCGATTTTGCTGCTTTGCTTGGCACCCGACCCATATGGACGGTGCTGCCATTGTGAACGGCGTCCCATGGTGCTCTGGGGGGCACAGACTGAGCAGAACTGGGTTTAGAACAGCAGGCTCAGACGCCGGGGTCCCGTAGGGCTGGGGTCGTGGATTTCTTGGGGTAGGAGCTTCCTCCAATTGGCTGTGTTTGCCATGCCCCATAAAGTGCCTGAGGTACTGATGGGCACCATGTAAATCATAACTCTGGGACCCTACTCCCAGGAGAACCCAGGAGCCCTGACTCCCAGTCCCCTTGCACCAAATTCCCCTCCCAGAGCTGGGAATAGAACCCAGGAGCCCTGACTCCCAGCACCACCTGCCCCCATCTAACCACTAGACACCACTCCCCTGCAAAAGTCAAGACTAGAACCCAGGAATCCTGCTGCCTCCCATTCTAAGCACCAGAACCCCAGGGCTACGCGCTCCCCCATTACCCCCATGGGAGATGACCCTCTTGTAGGGCTCGACGACGCTCAGATCCACTTTCTGTTCCCGCTCGTCTGTCAGGAAGATCCTCCACTTCCGTCCATCCTTGTCCTCGACGTCCACAACGCGCCCCTCGCCAAGTTTCTCCTCGAGCAGGCTGCTGTCGAGGCGCCGGGCCCTGGGCAGTTCGTCTGCGGAGGGGAAGGGATGGGAGGGGGGGTAGTATTAGGAAAGGCTCCTGGGCTCTTTTCTGCCCTTTTACCAATAACCAAAGAGAACCTGGGCCCTGCCTTGTGTTCTGCAATGCATGGCCCCCGCAGGGCACTGGGGTGCCCATGAGACGGGTGTCAGTGGGTGTGGGAGAATGAGGCCAGGAAAAGGAGAATAACCCCCCAAATGACCCAGTTCCTTCCCAAACCTTCCCCCCAAGTCCAGCTCCCCTGGAACCGTCCAACCAAACATTCACCCCAAACTGCAACCAACCACCCTGACCCATCACCCCCCAACCATCTCCCAATTCTCACCCCAACCAGCCCTCAACCCTCCAACCCCTCAACCACCCATCAAAACCAACCCCTCACCCCACCAACCATCCCCCAACTCCATCAAACAAACAACCCTTCACCCCAACCAGCCTTCGACTCTCCAACCCCTCACCAGAACTAACTCCTCGACCCCTCACCCCAACCAACCTGCCCCTCGACCCCCCCAACCCCTCACCCTAACCAATCCCTCAACCCTCCAACCATCCCCCAACTCAATCAACCAACCAACCCTCAACTCTCCAATCCCTCGCCATAACCAACCCTCAACCCCCAACCCCTCACCCCAACAAACCCGCCCCCAATCCCACACCACAACCTACTCTCCAACCCCTCAATCCAACCAACCCTCGATCCCCCAAGCCCTCACCACAACCAACCACCCCAACCCCTCAGTCTCCCAACCATCCCCCTACTCCCTCCACCCCTCACTCCAACCAACCCCTCGACCCCTTCCCCCCCACAACCAACCCTTCACCCTCCCACCCATCCCCTAACCCCTCACCCCCCAACTCCATCAACCAACCAAACTCTCAACCACCCAACCCCTCGCTCGCCAACCAACCCCTCACCACTCCACCCCAATCCCCTACTCAATACTTGAACCTCCTCCTCAAAGCTCCAACAAACCCCACCCCTCCCTTTAACCTCACCCCTCAGGCCCCACTCCCTCCCTCCCTCCACCCACTCCAACCCCTACCCAGCCTCAAAATGATGTTGCACTCCATATGCTTTATGGAAATATACTTATGACTGTGAATACGATGTAACTGGAATATGCTTTATGCAAAAGGTCTCTTGTAAGGTATCATAAAGGTTATAACCTACTGAATATATTCCTTCTATTAGTATGCATGAATCATTCTTGTATCTGAAGGTAGAAATATGAAGTATAACTCTGAGGTCCTACTGTAATTATGCAAAGTGTGGGCCATTAATGGTGGTTTAGAATCTTGATGGCTCCCATTAACTAGGACAATTGGTTGTAAACGGCTCTGTTGACTTGCAAACCTTCCTGTGTACATGTGGGTCAGCCTGTGGGTAATGAAAAATGAGGTCTCACCGGACATGTGACCAGGTCACATGATACTAGAATCCATCTTAAATCTGGTACTTTTCCATTTAGAGGGAGGGGTGGGGACCCAAAGAGACAAAAGATTCCAGTCTTGGGCCAAAGCTATAAAAGGGGGAGGCCAGTCATGAGAAAACCCCTAGTTTCTGCCTAAGATGTCTGCTGGAATTAACAAGGACTGTACCAGGGAAAGGATTGGCCCTGGACTAGGAAGGAGTCTAGTCTGTGAAAGAAGCTTATTGAAACATCTCTGAGGGTGAGATTTACTTGTATTCAGTTTCTTAATGTATTAGGGTTAGACTCACGTGTTTTGCTTTATTTTGCTTGGTAACGTACTTTGTTCTGTCTGTTATTTCTTGAAACCACTTAAATCCTTATACTTCATAAAATCATTTTTGTTTATTAATAAACCAAAAGTGATTAATAACTGGAGAAGCAAACAGCTGTGCATCTCTCTCTATCAGTGTTATAGAGGGCAGGTAATCTATGAATTTACCCTGTTTAAGATTTGTACAGAGTAAAACGGATTTATTTGGGATTTGGATCCCATTGGGAGCTGGGTGTCTGGGTGCTAGAGGCAGGTAACCTGCTAAGCTGTTTTCACTTAGAGCCTGCAGTTTTGGGGGCATGGTCCAGACTCTGAGTCTGTGTTGCAGCAGGCTAGCGTGTCTGGCTCAACAAGGCAGGGTTCTGGAGTCCCAAGCTGGCAGGGAAAACGGACTCACAGGTAATTTCAGCACATCACGTGACAGTCCCAAGGGGGTCCCTGTGACCGAACCTGTCACTCAACTTCCTTAGAACCGTCCCTCCAAATCTCCAGCCAGTCCCAGCCCTCTCTGCCAAGCCTGCCCCCCATTTCCACTCGCCCTTCCTGACCCACCACTCCAACTCCCCTGCCGATCCCATCCCACCACCTCAGCTTTGTCTAAGCCCCCTGCCATTATGAGCCCCACCCAGGCCTGCTTCCCACCCATCCCTGCACCTCAGCCAGACCTGCCCCCACTCAACCCTCCCCTGCTCTGACGCCCAGCCACAGGCACACTCTCTCCGGCCCCACCTTCCCACTCGAAGTCATGGCCGCCTTCTGGCCCGTCCAGCAGCTCGCTCTCGGATGGTGTCTCCAGCTCGTCCACGTTGATGTCCAGGCTGCCGTCTGGCGTGTGCTCCGGGTAATCGCCCGACTGCACTGAGCCGTCGGCCCGGTCTAAAGACAGGCTGAGATCTGGCGCTGGCAGCCGCTTCTTCATATGCCGTTTGCCGCACAGCTCCAGGGTTTTGGGGGCGACTGGTGTGTGTGTAGGGGGGGAGAAGGATCAAGACAAACAAAAGCAAGAGAAAAGGGACGTGAAACAGAAAAGAGAGAGGGGAGAGAAGGAAAAACTTATCGTCCAGAAAACGCTGCTGCTTATACAACGATCGCTGGCTTGGGGCCGAGTGGACAAAACCTTCCCACCCAGGCCAGCTGTTCCCTGGGTGTGTTTCGGGGATTGGGGATGCATGGGGACGTCGCCCTTGCCCTGCAGCACCCCCACACCCAGAGCCTTCCCTGATGGTGTTCTTGGGGTCTTACCTTCCTACCTTCAACCGCCCCCTGGACACGGCCTTACCTGGGTCGGGCTCCCTGCTGAAGTCTTCAAGGTCCTCCTCAGAGACCTCCTCCGGGAGAGGCCTGGAAGACGGGAGGATGAGACACTCAGGGGGATGGGTCAGGGACGGCTAGTGTTTCTCAGTGGCCGGTCCGTGGACAGGCACCGGTCCCTGAGATCTCCCTGATGCAAGCCGGTCCCTGGTATCAAAAAGATTGAGAAACACTGGGCTGGAGCATCCCTCCCAGCTCTGAACTAGGAGTCAGGTTCTATTCCCATCTCTGGGAAGGGAGCGTGATCTAATGGTTAGAGCAGGGCAGGGCAGGGGGAGAGTCAGGGCTCATGGGTTCCATTCCGGTTCTGAGAGGGGAGGCAAGTGGCTAGAGCCAAGGTGGGGGCTGTGTGTTCGAGTGAATGTTATGTCATCACACTGGGCCTCAATTTCCACATCCGTTAAATGGGAATAATGACACAGACTTAGCTCCAGAGCTACCTACAGTGGAGTCAGCTGCAGAGCAAGTTTCACACACAGGAGGCTCTGCTGCTGAAACCTTTCTCTGCTGTCCCTGTTATTCCAGCCCTGAGCTGCCCATGCACAGCTCTGCCGATGCCCCTCAGTCCCAACCCACAATACCCCCTCCCCACCTTGCTATTCCAGGGCTTCTCTTCTCACACCCACAGCTCTGCCAATGGCCCTCTGCCCTCTCACGTCCAGGATGAGCCGGACCCGACAGCCGCACAATGTAGTGGACCAAACCAAACCCATGGGCTGAGACCACACAATTCACTTCACATGAGGATTTGAACCCAGGTTCCCAAGAAGGCTTTCGCCCTGGCTCTCAAACCCCACCTCATGTCATTTACAATGCGGATCCTTTTCTGTCCTCTCTCCTTCCCTCCCTCCTCCCCCTCTCTCGGAAGGGCTGCATGCAGCACCGCACGATCACACAGAATAAATACAGGACAGGAAAAAACCTCTGGTCNCCCACACTACCTGCTGGGTAAACAGCAGAGCTCAGCCGGCACAGCTGTGCACCATTCGCACGTGACCGCTGGCAGCAGCTGCCTATCGGAAGGAGGTGGGAATACAGTTCCTGCGGCGACACTGTGGCAGGCATTTGGCGTGATGGATCCAGTCACAGACATCAATTGCACTTGCGTGTGCTCAGAGTGTCTGTGCCGGGTACTTTCCACAGCGGGGGTTAAATAGAGACTTTGCTTCCTCTTTATGGTCAACTGTTTGCTAGTTATTTTGTCCATTAATCCCCATTCTATGGGGGGGGAGGGGAGGAACTGAGGCACAGAGCCAGGAAGCAACTCTCCCCAAGTCACTGGCAGAGCTGGGCACAGAACCCTGGAGTCCTGGTTGCCTGTCCCCCATTCTGTCCACTCGATTAGTGCATTCCTTGCCCTGAGTCAACCACAGAACCCAGGAGTCCTGAGATCGCCAGGCCAGGGGGCTATCTGGGACAGTTGCCCCCTCCCATACTCTGAACCCCTTGGCTGTGCCCTGAGCTTCCTGGCGCCAGCCGCCTCATTAGACCAACACCTGTTCAGTATTTTCTCATCCTTCTGTTCCCCCATTAGCTCCACTCCTTCCCTCCCCACCCCCTCCTCCAAATTCACCATGGTGGCGCCAGCCCTTTGGGGTCCGCCAGGGGCAGTGATGTGAGGGGGGCAAGGGCCATCTGTGTCACCTCCCATTGCTCCCGGGACGGGGCGACAAGAGACGGGGGGAGGATCCCAGCCAGCACTCCCCACTCTGCAGTGCGGTCCCCCCTCCCACTGCATCTCTTACTCCGGGAACTCCTCGTCATGCCACTCCTCTTTCAGCTCCATGTCCTGGATGGATACGGCTCCCTCCTCCTGCTCGGCCAAGTCCTGCTTCTCCAGATCCTTTTGGTCCCTGCAATGCCAACGGAGGAGAGTGTGGGCTGGAGGCCAGTCCACGACTGGGCAGGAGAACGCATCTAAACGGGGTGACCCCAAGGGTGGTGCCATTCTCAGGGGGAGGTTTGGCCTGAACTGGGGTTGCGGCCTTCCTGGGGCCAGGCCCCCCGGTCTATGATGGAGCCCGTCCGCGGATCAGACCCAGCCAGGCTCCTAGGAACGAGGAGCTGTTACCACCTCCCACGTGGAATGAGTTTGGTGGGGCTCAGCCTGGTCCCCGCCCGAGCTGGCACTAACATCGGCAGCCCCTCACTGGCAGCTTGGGCACAGAGCCGCAGGAAAAGGGGGTCCTGTCTCGCCCATCGAGGTGGGCCCCTGCAGGGCAGGGCTGAGCTGTCTGGCCCTGCCACTGGGAGGCCTTCCCCAGGCTGTGGATCTTTCCCCAGAGCCCCGGGGGGCCTCTTGCCCAGAGGGACCAGTGTCAAAGCCAGCAGTGCCAGACCCCAGTGCAGCTGGCCTCTGCTCCCCCCTTTGTCCCTGCTGCGAGTGGGCAGAACATGCCCATCCCTCAGCGAGGGCACCCTCTGCCACGGCACGGCTCCCCTCTGGCCTTGGTCTGGCATGGCCCGATACGGCCCCTGGAGGGCGCTCTCGGTGCCACACCAAGGGAGGGTCGCCCGTTCTTCCAGCTCTTCTGGAGCAGGGAACTCGCTGCAAGAGAGAGATTGTCTCATGGCTACCTTCCCCTACCCAGGCACACAGACTCCATCCCCATCCACCCACCTGGGCACCCAGGCCCCACCTCCCAACCCCAACCCTGTCACCTGACCCTCACCTCCTGCCGTCTTGGCCCTGCGTCACCACCGGACTCACACCCCATCTCCTCCCTTCTCATCCCCCCACCCCAGGCCATCACCTATGCCTCCTTGTGGGGGGAGGGATAGCTCAGTGGTTTGAGCATTGGCCTGCTGAACCCAGGGTTGTGAGTTCAATCCTTGAGGGGGCCATTTAGGGAACTGGGGTAAAAACCCATCTGGGGATTGGTGCTGCTCTGAGCAGGGGGTGGGACTTGATGACCTCCTGAGGTCCCTTCCAATTCTACAATTCTCCCCATCTCTTTCCCTCCACCTCCCACACAACCCTGTTGCCTGACCCCCATCTTCTGTCACTCAGGTCCATCGCCCGTGTCCAGCCCTTCCTATTCCCCGTCATCAAACACCCCCCCAACCCTGTTGCTACCGTGGGTGGGCATCTGCAAGGTGGAAACAGGATGGCAGAGTTGGCACCATCTGACTGCTGGCGAGTGCCCCCCACAGAGCTCAGCTTGGCTCTTCCCCTGCCTACGGCGCCTTGGAGATGGACTCAAGGATTGAGACTGGGACCCAGGTTCGCATTCGGATCCCACCTCCCCGAACACCAGAGGGTGCTCAGTTCTCCTGGATGCAAGAGCACTGAGTCTTCAGCACAGCCACTGTCCCCATCCCCCACCCACACAGTCCCCCAAAGCCTGACTTACACCCCCGCTGCAGCTGGGGAGGAACCGAGGCACCCACCCGCCCTTTCCATGACAGCCTGGCTGGCAGAGTCCCTGCCATGCCCGGTCCATGTACCCTGGTCCCGAGGCAGAAGCCCTGTGTTGAAACATACGCGGTGATCACAGCTCCACCTCTTTGATCGTCCATCTCCAGCTAGCACCGGGCTAGAATCACCTCGGCTGGCGTGTAGGGGATCCCGTAAGTGCCCCCGACCTCTTGTGGCAGTCGGCAATTACAGTTACAAATGCGTCCGGCTAGCCCCACTGCTGCTTGGGCCCGTCGCAGGGAAGGCAAATGAGGAGCATTGGAGCGGCTGCTCAGAGTCGGCAGCTTTCCCTTTCTCGAGCCAGCTGACATCAGCCCTGTACCTGGCGGCACTCGCTGGCACACCCAAGAAAATCAACCCAGCGCCACCCTAGCAAGCCCTGCAGTCTAGCACAGGGCTGGTCCTGTTTACACAAGCCAGAGACCCAGCCAGCACCCAGCCTCTCTGCGTCTCTACAGAAACTTAAATCCAGCAAGCAGGGGGGTTTAGAAAACAGGTGTCACTTTGGGCCCGCTTTGGGATCGGGGACTAGGAATCTTTTGTCAGCAGTAGGGGACCCCATTAGAAAACGGGAACGAAGGTGGATTGGCACTGGCGAACAGGGGGGAATGAATCTGCTTCACTTCCTTGCAAAGGGGCTTCTGAATTAACTCACCGAGGCCGGGGGGTTGGAAGGCATTCGGCATCCAGTTCCCATCGGCTTTCGATACCGTTTTGGTGCCTGACTCCCCGTGGCGCCTCTGCAAAGCCTGAGAGTGAACATGCTCTGTGGGGCGGAAGGGCTTTACAGCACTGTTTTTGTAATGACACCCTGCAGCCGGGTCCTCAGTGAGTTTCGAATCCAGGCCATTCAGAGCTAAAGGCATGGACCAGGAGAAACAGCTCCTGGCCTAGCTGCTCTTCCACGGACCTTGTCCAGGGGGACGCTAGTCACCAGCCGGTCTAGCCAGTAGCGGCAGATGGAGTTTGACGCTGCTCGATTTGTTCTGCAAGATAAACAGGCAGGATCTTTATTGGCCACTGCAAAGACTTGATGCTGCAGCCGGCCCTGCCTCCTGGATGCTTCATTGCTAGGCACAGAAGAGTTGCTGCATTCGCCAGCCCAGCTCCCCACTTTGGGTGATGCAACAACACAAACTCTCTCCTCTAAGAGACGCTGCCGATGGCCTTCATGTTGGGGTGAACTTCCAGTGAGCTCACCTCCTTGTGCCAGCTAAGTGGGTTCAAGCTAATGGTAATACGGCGAAGAGGCCTTGCCAGCTGGCAGTGTGATCTAACAGATAGGGCACGGGGTTGATTTTCTGGCCAATGCAGTATGTTGTGAGGCAGGAGATCTGGGTTCTACTCCTGGCTCTGACCTGTTGTGTGACTTTGGGCCAATCACATCCCTCTTGTGTATTCAGGCTATAAGCTCTTTGGTGCAGGGGCTGTGGCCTAGCCTAGGTATTACAGTCATATAAAAAAAACAATCAAGTGTTGACAACTCTTGCGATATTTGGTTCTCTTCTTAAAGCTAAAAGTACATTTCTAGCCTAGTGGTTGCAGGAAAAGAAAACTTGAGAACAGGACCCGAGCGCGACCCTAAAGGCTCAGAAGCCAAACAGCAAAGAAAAAGACCCCAATTCATTTTTCAATAGAATCTTATGAGTTTTTTAGGGCCTGACTCCATAATTTGAACAGCTGGGGCTGGTGATGCTCCAATCACCCTCACAGGTGCAGGCAGAACAAGGAAAGGGAGGGGGATTTTCTTTGAGAATCAGTGGGAGCAGCTTTGTTGAGGTTGGTAGAGCTAATATCTAGCTCAAGTGCTGGTTGAAAATTTACCGACAAAACAGTTTCCTATCAGAAAATCCTGACTGAACAAAATCAAAATGGTTCCCGAGAATGTATCAGCGGATAATGGAAAATGATCCAAATGTTTCCTTTCAATAAGATCCAAGCACTTTGTTTTCACTCTATCGTTCTGACGTCTGTGTTGTTTTCTATCATACTGATGATATATCTTCTCTCTTGCCACGTCGCTATTCTAGGCCAGCGACTTTTATAGCCTTCTTCCAAAACTCAGGATTGTACTGTGATTGGCCGTGATGCAAATTCATTCTCTCATTAACACAAAAGTCAAAATGAAGCATTTGGAATTTCAACTCTTCCTGCCAATTTGCGATGAAAGAAAATTTTGAAAGGAATTTCCTGCAGAATGGAAATGGAAAGTTTACCAGATTTTTATCCACAATCTGCTGGCCGTGCGTTGTGTGAAGAATGTCCTCATGTTTGTTTGAAACCTGCTGCCTATTAATTTCGTTGGGCCAGGCCAACTTCTTGGGCCCTGCTTCTTGGGTTCTATCCCAGTCCTGCTAGTGCCCAGATGAGATTATCCATCAGAGCTGTTCCCTGGACGACCCTTAACATTTAGCTCAACATAGCTACAGCGTCGAGGGGTGTGCCAGTCTCACTCCTGCTGTAGATGCGGATGCTTGAGGAGATCCAATAGCAATGAAATGCCCACGTCTGTCCCTGTAGGAAGCAGCCACACTACAGCACCCTACCTGTGAAGCTATAGCACCCGCAGTGTAGACAGGGCCTTAGCTCTGGATACATGGGCTAAGACCCTGCTCCCTCCAGTCTGTCTCCAATAACTTCTGCTGTGTTGCAGTGGGATAGGGATTCAGTTCCCTCCGGACCCTGGGGGCTCTGCCCTGAAGCACAGAACAGCTGGGCTGGAGGGAGCCAGCGGACCAGGCCTGTGAGGACATCAGCAGTGTAGAGGCATGGGACGAAAACGCCTGTGTCAGCAGAAGGGAGGGGAGGAGGCAGTGGAGTGAGGCTAAGAGCCAGGGGTAATCTCACGCAGGGATTGGGGTGTCTTCCCCTGCCCAGCCAGCCTCTCTCATCAGGACATGATTGGCATCTTAATGTGCATGACAACACCTTCCCTGCTGCCATCACATTCCTTTCCAGTGATCTGCGGCTTCTGGGCACACGTCCTGCTGCTCCGACCTGCCCTGGGCCGGGAGCTCCCAGACAGGCTGGCGCATGACTCTGTTAGCGGGACCCCATGGGGCCAGAACTGTGTGGTGCATACAGATGGGGCGAGAGAGTGGGACGGGCTCTAACACAGCTGGGGCTGTGGGGAGGGGGTGCTGTCCACGGTGTCTACAAGGCCTGGCTTCTTTGCTATTATGTTGTCATCAAAAGTTGTGCACTCGTCATAGATTCCAAATCCACAAGGGACCATGGTGACCATCTGGTCTGACCTCCTGGATCGCACAGGCCAGAAACCTTCCCCAAATCATTCCTGGAGCAGATCTTGTAGATCAACATCCAAACCTGATTTAAAAACTTGCCAGTGGAGAATCCACCATGATCCTTAGTAAGTTGTTCCAATGGTTAATTGCTCTCACTGTTAAAAATTCACCCCTTAGTTACAGGCTGAATTGTCTAGTGTTAACTTCCAGCCATTGGATCCTGTTACCCCTTTCTCTGCTAGATTGAAGAGACCACTAGTAAATGTGTGTTCCCCATGTAGGTACTTATACCTATAAGTCATCCCTTAACCTTCTCTTCGTTGAGCTAAATAGATCAAGCTCCTGGCGTCTCTCACGGTAAGGCAGGTTTTTTAACCCTTAATCAGTATCATGGCTCTTCACTGACCCCTCTCCACTTTATCAACATCCTTGAATTGCGGGCACCAGAACCCCCAGTGCCAAATACAGAGGTAAAATCACCTCTCTGGCTCCTCCTCGAGATTCCCCTCTTTCTGCATCCCAGGATCACATAAGCCCTCTTGGCCGCAGCATCGCACTGGGAGCTCATGTTCAGCTGATTACCCACCACAACTCTCAAATCTCCTGCAGACTTGCTGCTTCCCAGGATAGAGTCCCCCATCCTGTAAGCTGTGTCTGGGCAGCTAAGCAGGGACAGACCTGGTTAATATTTGGAGAGGAGACCTCTAAGAAGCAGCCTAACAGTAGTGCCTGCCTACCCTTTTTTCTCAGTAGGTCTCAAAGCAAGTCAATATCATTATCCCCATCTTACAGGAGGGAGAACTGAGGCATGATGAGGCAAAGTGACTTGCCCAAGGTCATCCAGCAGGCCAATGGCAGAGCTGAGAATAGAATGCTAGTCTCTTGAGTGCCAGGCCACTGCTCTTTCCATTAGACCACACTGCCTCCCTGCTCAGTTCTTGGATGGGAGACCTCTAAAAAAAAGCCAGGCTGCTACAGGAAGCGGTGTCTGCAATGCAGCAGGGTACACTCTCTGCTTGTGAGCAGATGGCACTAGGTCCTGATGGAGGCACTATCTTTTACATGGGATATAAAATCCCCTGGCAGGTGTGATTTCCACCATTCTCGCTTAAAATCCAGCTCCTACAAAATCACCTCCCACATGGCAAAGCTGCTCCTGTGGTTCCAACCAGGTGAGCTCTGAAATCTTCGTAAAGCGCTTTACTGCTGAGTGGCACGTTGACTCTGAAGCCTAATGGTTGTTAACATTTGCTATTTCATTGCTGCTCATTTTATAGGGGAAAAAGGGGATTTTGGGTGGGGCATAGGATTGTGGACAGAGCGTAAAGTCCCACCACTTCCTCCTCGCCCTGCCTTCAAAGGAAAGAGGCAGAGAGACAATGAAAAATCCACCCTCTCTGTTCAGCAGCAAGGGTTTGGGTGTTTTTCTGCTCCACCCTCCTTCAAAGAAAAAAAAACAAGCCATGAAGCAGCCTCGCAAGCTGGAGCAAGTCCCTGTACAATTCTCCAGTGATTATGCCCCACCTGCCTTCTGAACCTTAACATGGGCTCTCAACTCTTTTCACCACACCAGGAGCAGTAACGGAGCCTTTTCCGACTCCAGAACGCCCTGCTAATCCAAATCCATGGATTCTACACCCAGAAGGGATGCCCTGATCATCCTGCCTAGCACAGACCAGAGATCTTCCCCCAAATAATGAGACAGACCATCTCCACCCTGAAGATTGTCCAGTCTAAACTGACAAGCCAGCCAGAGGGAGGGCAAAAGGAAATATTTAAGAGGATTAAAAATCTTTAAGCAGCAATGATCATTTAGAGCTTGTGACCTTTGAGTGGGAGGCATAAGCAGCATTCACCAAATCCACATGTGTTATATAGCATATTGGGGCAAGGACTGTCTTGCTGTTCTGTTTGTAGAATGCCTAGCGCACCGGGCTCGGGGTCAAGATCAGTGCGACCACAAACACAAATCATAATAGAACTGACAGCTGTATAAATCCTTGTCATTCCATTGGTGCCACACCCTGTGATCTGACCCCAAGCTGCTGGAAACGGACAGTGTTTCAAAACACCATTTCTCTCCTTAGCAATCCTGAATCAGCTTCCATGCTGCTTTTCCGCATCACAGAGCTCCAGTCCCGTCTTACCCACCAGCCTGCCTACCCTTTCCCCGTCAAATCCCTTCTCAAGGCCCACTTCTTCTACAAGGTCTAAAATAATTAGCCAGCTAATAAAAGTCAGGGTATTATTGTTGTTATTTATATAGCATGGCAATGTCATGGACCAGAATGGCACGGTGCAAGGTGCTGTACGAACAAAGAACAAATAGACAGTCATCACTCTCAGATCCCAGTCTAAGCAAGGGTAGAATGAAACCAGGGATATATGGGCCTCAGTTTTCAACAGGAACTAGTGATTTTGGGTCACCAGTAAAATTAGAATTCTCATGCTATTTGGAGAGGTCGGGGGGGGGGGTCACTCCTAAAAGTCTGATTCTGAAAACACTAGGGGAGTAGCAGCTTACAGCAGCACACATTCCACTGCACTATGGCCTGGAATTTCAGCTCAACTCCCATGCAGGCACATACATAAGTTAGTGCTGAGATCTTCAGAAAGTCTGGTCCCACCTGTGGTTGCTACACACTGAAAAACCTGGGCCTGGCCCTCTGCATCTCTACAGGATCAGGCTCCACTTTCAGAAACCATCCACTTTCTGAGCTGGATTTATCAGCCTGTCTGAAAGGCCAGGCACGGTATGATACAGTCAGTCAAATCACAAGCCAATAAAATCACAAGGACAACTCATGCCTGATTCTCCAGATGCCTCCCGCAACAACCCCAAACAGTGTCTCTAGACCCCACACTGAGGCACTACCAGGTAAACTCAGGAGAGAATCCTGAAGCTGCCTATCTCATTGGGAACCTGAATCTACTAAGCTAGATTCAAACAGCGTGGGACACTTTGTATCTCATTTACACTGGAGTGGAGTCACTCTGGATCAGTGGCTCTAAACCTTCCCAGACTACTGTACCCCTTTCCGGAGTCTGATTTGTCTTCCATACTCCTAAGTTTCACCTCACTTAAAAAACTACTTCCTTGCAATAGCAGACATAGAAATTTAAGTTTCACAGCTCACTGTTACTACAAAATTGCTGACTGACTTTCTCGTTTTTAACATGTACTTATGAAATAAATCAGTTGGAATATAAATATTTCATTTACATTTCTGTGTATAGTATACAGAGCAGATAAACAAGTCTTTGTCTCTATGAAGTTTGAGTTTGTACTGATCTCTCTAGTGCTTTTTATGCAGCTTGTTGCAAGACTAGGCAAATATTGAGATGAGTTGATGTACCCCCCTGGAAGACCTGTGTGTACCCCCAGCAGGGATACACAAGAATCAGTGGTCTGGATTAACGGAGATCAGAATCTGGGCTGACTGGGGTCAAAGACACCCATCTGGGCTACTCACCTTTGAGGCTGGAGTTTCTCATCACAGTCTGCATAGGAACCCATTGTTCCAGCCCTCAGAAAACACTGACGTTAGCTAGGTTCCCACTCCCCTGCTTCTTTGGGAGCCAAATCCCCAGTGGATTTTCCCTCCTACGGCTCTCAGGACACCAGTTATGGCCCAGTGTGCTGCTCATCCCAAACTGGTTTGTCTGCATTAGCACCTCCTGATCCACCTGATGAGAATTCACTGGGTCCTAGTGCCCTTTGTTCCGCCACTGCAGACAAAACTCTGGAGTGGCAGAAGGGCCAGTGTGTGTGCCGGTGGGGGAAGGGGAGGATTGCTCCCTTGCACCCCTAGTTTGCCTGCTGCTGTGTGGGCCAAGGAAGGTGGGCCCAGGCACAGGGCTCCATCATAATGAAACATCCTCCAAGCACAGCAAATCTCTGGATCCCAACTGGCCCCCCAACCTCAGGGCAAAACTGGGGGCTGCAGCTCTAGATAACTCTGCAGCAAGCTTAACCTGTCCTGGCATTAGACTATAGGCACAGTGGGAGCAGACAAGCAGCCATGTCCTAAGGACCTGAGAAAAAGGGCCCCCCTCCGGCCGCAGGGGATAGTTATCTGAGACAGAGGAACTCCAGTGTCCTATTCCTGGCTCTGCTGCTGACTCATTCCCCTGATTGGCTAATTCTAAGCACACTGCAGCTCCTTCAGCCCTCTGTCTGGGATGGGAAGCAGAAAAAGGGGTACCAGGCATTAGTCACAATTCACACACCCCCCTCCAGCCAATTGAGGAGGCAGCACTAAGGGATCCAAACTCCAAGGCATCCTCTGTATTCCAGTTGTGCCTAGATGTGCTAGGCACTGTACAAAGAGAGAGCAAAAAGATGGTCCCCACCCTGAAAGAGCTTGCAGACTCTGGCTCCCAGCCTCTCTCGGGGTCAGAAACCCCAGGATGGGGGAATATGAGGCCCCAGCCGGAATTTGAGCCCCGAGCAGTTCGAATTAAACTCCCAACCTGCTCTCTCATGTGTGGGCTTGCTGTGCGTGCGGGTGGGGCAGCATCTAGGGGAAACGACCAGGGCCGTTAATGACACCGACAAACTCTCCCTCGGCCTCCAGGCCTGGCTCAGCTTTTCCATTGACTCAGAGGAGCCTGGGTTGCTGCGAAACGCCATCGGCAGCTGCCAGGAAGCACACTTGGCGTGTGGGTTGCCACAGCGACACGGCTCCCCGACTTCCCCTGCTCCAAGGACCAGCCACTGCCTCACCGGCTTCCTGTTTTCACTGCCACACACTTCACTCCAAACCAGTCAGGCCTTTGCCCTGGCTTTTGGGATTTTCCAGCATCCCTGTCCTGTACATAAGGGGACACACACTGTACTGAAAAGGAAAAGCAACGGAGCGCAGAACAAACTCACCCCTGGGCTCATCACGGAACCCCCTTGCCCGTCTGTGCCGCTCACCAGGCTGTCGGACAAGAGGGCTTTGAGCAACTCAGCTGGAAAAAGCTCTAATTCAGCGGTAGATCTGCCTTGGGGCTGAGTCAGGACCTCTGCATGCAGTTCCCAGCTTTGCCACTAATTCCCTGTGGGACCTTTAACACATTGCACTGGACCTCAGTTTTCCCATCTGCAAAATGACAACTAACTATAAGCCGGTCTTTGCCTATTTAGACTGGGAGTTATTTGGGGCAGAGAGTGTCTCAGGTTGTGTCTGTGCAACACCCAGCACAATGAGGCCTTGATCTCGGTTTGGGCCTTAAATTGCTCTGGTAATATAGATGAGTCTAACAAATGCTGTTTCTGTTATGCAGCATTTCAGGGGTGGATTTTCCCCAGTTTCATTACAAACAGTCCACAGTTCATATCTTCCAGCAGCCCTTTAAAATAAACAACACACACACAGGGTAATAGGGTGAAATTCTCCAGCCTCTGTTATACAGGTCAGACTGGATGAGCTAATAGGCCCCTCTGGCCATACAATCTAACACACACCTGTGCGCATTCTTGTGCACAAACAGACATATACCTTCTTCAGTTTACATACAAGGGAGATTTTTCCAACCCAGGCATGATCTGATCATTGGCCCCAGGCATCTGTCAGCTGTGTCTGCATCTGCCCTCAGAGAGACTGCTCTGCCAATGAGAGCGGGCTTTGATGATCTCATGTTTCCAGGGTGGAACAAACTGATGCTCATTGAGGAACTCTGGGAAGATGGATTTTTCTGCTTAGATGAGCCTCCAACCCTCTTGTTCATGTAGCTGAATTGATTAATCAAAGCAGGGATTTTTTTCTTTTCTTTTTTTTTAAAGAAGAACCGTAAAGCTTTCAAAGCCGGCCATCCCTGCTTTTGCAGGGCCCAGTGATATCGACTGAGTGTTTTTCAGCCTTTAAGGATAGGGTCAGACTGTTGTATCTTTAACAAAGGAAGTTTTTCTCCCCCTGTCCCCGATCAGGCCTTTGAGTTAAATTGGCGTTAACAACAACTAAAACTTTGACTGAGCCTGGATAAAAGCCGCTCCCCATTCCACTCCAGTTTCATTATTTCTCATGGCACAATCTTGCCAATTCTCCACTAGTTCAGGAACAGGCCTGTAAAGATTTTTCTGCTCCCCCCACCCCCCTGGCTAAGCAATCAAAGTGCATGGCTGGTATAAGTATGGGAGAGAGAACCCTGCTTAGCACCTCAGCTATTGTGTTTTGCCGTTCAAGTTGCAAAACCAAACATTTATTTTCCTCATTACAATGTGACGCTGCCAGGAACTATTAGGTAAACACAGGAGCTTTGGTTACACATTTGACTGAAAAAAAGCAAGTCGAGGCAAAACTTGTGTTTAAACAGTGATTTGACAGCAACAAAAAAGAAAAAAAAATCTATCTTTTTTAAGTCTTAGTTAAGCACTTGAGCATATGCTTAACTTTAAGCATCCTTTTAAAAAAAATCCATTTAACTCAAATGCTCGGCAAACAACTGGGAAGAATGCTCTCTTTGTTAAAGATCCTTCCAGCTCCCGGAAGGCTGCTCCCAACTTAGTTCTCTGAGTCCCTCCAGCAGAAGAGAGACTTGACATGTCTGATATTTCTAAAAGCATAAAACCAAGCAGGGACCATTTTAAAAGCCTCTCAGGCCTTTAAACAAAACAAGGCAGGAAAAATATGGGTGTGAGCCCAGTTTACTTTTCCATTTACAAGTGACCTTTAACCCAGCTCTGCCAGGAGGAAAGGAGTGTTTAGACTGAGATTTCCAAAGAAGCCTTTGAAATGTCGCAGGGATGTGGGTGCTTAACTGGCGTAGGCCCCTGGGAAAACCTCAGCCTTTGCGCTTTTATGGTGGTCACCACAGGCCCCATTCGCCTTTGCCCAGCACCTTTGTGCTTGGAGTGTCTTGAAACAGTTTAAAAGTATAAACTGCTGCTTTAAATTTCAGGGGTTTTTCCTGGTTCTGCTTGTAAGAGCTCTGTAGGGAAGCACAAGACTGGATCTAGCAGCAATGGTCACTCTAGGTGGAATGAGCTGTACCTCTGTTTTAGGTTGGGTGACCATATGTCCAGATCTTATAGGGACAGTCCCGATATTTGGGGCTTTTTCTTATATAGGTTCCTATTACCCGCCCCCCATCCCGATTTTTCACACTTGCTATCTGGTCAGCCTAGTTTCATGGAGCAGCCTGTTTTGCCTCTCTCTGTTTTGTGGTTCTTATGTATTATCGCTCTGAATGCTAAGAAATACAGTTGTGTTGTTATGACCTTCCAGTAAGAGAATTTATGTTTTTATCTAATGTCTTTGTGTTCAAGCCGTGATTGCAACACGGCTGTCTTTTACACCAGTGCAAAGTGAGTGCAACAATGCTACCAGTGTGATGCAGCAGCGTTTCACATCCCACTCTGCAAGGAGGTGGCGAATCAAGCCTCATGGAGAAACTTTCTCCACTTTGAGGAAGGGGGCTGCTCTGTGCACCACTCGTGTCCCCTGTGCACATGGATGAATATCACCCTCTGTCCTGCTCTTCAGGTTTATCATGGAGGCAGCCCTGGCCTTCAGACACACCCCTCAAATTTGTGAAATGGGTGTGAGGAGATCAGTGTGGCTCTTTAGCCCTCTCCAGTGGCTAAAGAACGGAGCCTGATAAATCTGCTACTGCCTAAAAGCTAATGACGGCTGGTCTACACTACGGGCTAAAATCGATTTTAGATACGCAATTTCAGCTACGTGAATAATGTAGCTGAAGTCGAATATCTAAAATCGATTTACTCACCCGTCCTCACCGCGCGGGATCGATGTCCGCGGCTCGCCATGTCGATTCCGGAACTCCGTTGGGGTTGGTGGAGTTCCGGAATCGATATAAGCGTGTCAGGGATCGATATATCCCGTCTAGATCAGACGCGATATATCGATCCCCGAGCAATCGATTTTAACGCGCCAATACGGTGCGTAGTCGAGACGTGGCGTGAGTCACGTGGTCTTTTAGCTCAAGCTGGAGAGGCTGGTGCTTTTAGATCCAGAAATCCTGGGTTCAGTCTCTGCCAACGATCCATCCGTGGGGGTCGTCAAGCCACTTGCATCTAAGCAAGAGCAGAATTTGTCACAAAAAGGGGTGTTCAGTCTTTTGTGTTTGATTATGATCTACACAACAAATACCATGAATAAGGCTAAGTTTTAGTCACGGGTATTTTTAGTAAAAGTCATGGGCAGGTCACAGGCAGTAAACAAAAATTCATGGACCGTAACCTGTCCATGACTTGTACTATACCCCTGACTAAAACTTGGCCGGGAGTGCTCTGAGGGGGCGGTCCGGAGACACCACTGGTTGGGGCGGGGCAGTGCCTCTAGGCAGGGGCAGTCTGCAGACCCCCCGGCCCCTTTGCCTAGGAGCTAGAGGGACATGCTGGCCGCTTTCAGGGAACCCCTCTGCCCCCGAGAGGGAAGCGCCACCCCACACCCCAACCCCCAGCCCTGAGCCCCCTCCTACACCCAAACTGCCCCAGCAGTGGCTGGTGCAACTGGCCCAGGGGCTGCCTGATCTGCTTGGGCCACCCCAAAATCAGCTGCACTGGCTGCTGCAGAAGTCATGGAATCCTTAACTGTGAATAGAGGGTGGATGGGTGGGTTCTAAAATATACACCACCATGAGCAGGGGGAAGTGTGTGTGTGTGTGTTAAAGTACACACACACACACACACACACACACACACACACACACACACACACACACACACACAACACAGCTCAGGAAAGCACACACATTTAATCCTTAAAATACAAGATTATCAGAATTACAAAAACAAAAAACTTTGGTTACGTAGTATTTCTCTCTTTTCATACAATTTTGAAATTAATTTTGAAACACAGCATATTTTAGTAGACCTGTGGCCTAAGTAAAAACACAACACTCCAAAAGTGTTGGAAGGGAAATTACCATATCAAATAATTAAAAAAAGACTAACAAAACTGTACCATCAGAAAGCACTGCCAGCTGAGAGCAGCGGCCCATCCTGCCGCAGATGGGCTTGCCAAGAATGGAACAGAAAGGCTTACGGACCCACTGCGACGACTCTGAGGTTCTCATTGGTTCTCTTGCTAAAATGTGATTTATACAATGCTACATTGGATGAAAAATCAAACCACATTCTCTTCACTGTGCCCCAGACCCCTCCATTTAAATAAAGCTGCTTCTCATCTTATTTTGCCATTATTACATACTGTATATTACTTCAGCTGATGTCCAGATTAACAGGTGAAACTGACACCCCCCTCCAAAGACACGTCCAACCCCGATTCAGGAAAGCACTTAGGCACGTGTTTAACTTTTAGCACCCTTCCCGAATAGGGCTGCTTTCCTAAATCAGGGCGTGGAGACCAATTTTGCTGGCTTATGTGATGCATTAACCTTGGTGCTGCTCCCCTAACCTTGCGCAAGGGTGAATTAAACCCCAGCTCTGATAGAACTGAGAGTTTCCCTACCCTACGCCCCACAAGTTCTATATCTTCCTTCCCTAACCCCTCACACAAAGCAGATTTTCTTTACCCCACGGATCGCAAACGCATCCTGGTTCTTTTGATTACCATGTGGGACAGCCTGAGCTGGGAGCTCCTGAATCATACCCCAGTGGACACCAACTCGATGGCAGGACAGATCCCCCGCTGTGCCTCACTTTCCCCCAGCTGCACAGCAAGTATAATGACCACACTCACCCAGAGGGGTGCTGCAAAGACTAGTTCGAAAAGGGCTATGTAATGTCACCCCCAACTCTAGCATCCAATTGTACCTGGCAGATACTAAAGCTTTCATTGAACCCTCCAGGGCCTTTCTGCCTCCCTGCTCTTTAGGGCAGATTTTCTGTTCTGTGTTTTTACGGCGCCTAGCACCATGGGGTCTTGGTCAGTGACTGGGGCTCCTGCATGCCACTGCAATACACATAAAGAGGGAGATCACACCCTGCACACCTGGTTCTGTCTTATTTCTGGTGCACGATTGACAGCCTCTGAGCCTGAACCTCTCGAGGCGTCCTCCCTAAATAAGGATGCACGTTGCTTTCATAGAGACAGCATTACAGCTACAAACCCGAGAGGGATTCAGGCACAGGGTATCGGCCATCGGTGCAGCTCCCAGGCCCACCTGTTCGAGCCTTTGCTTGTGGGATATACAGACAGACACAGACAGTAGTGTAGGAGGCTCAGGGCTCCGCCACAAGAGGGTCTCTCTAGGGTGCATGTCCGATAGAGACGTACCGTGGTTAGATCATTCACAAGACGAAAAGGAGGAGGGGAATTCATGACGCACTGAGGAACGTGTCTGGGATTTTAGCACCCGAGGCTTATTGACAGCCACCACAGACAAAGGGGTTATACGGGGGTCGGACTATGGGATCAGGGAGTTTTTCCCTTCATGCAAGTGCCCCGGAGAGTGGACCTGGTTTGGGGGCACACGTGGTTACTTGCTAACCTGCAGTGTCAGTACCTGAGGCCTTTTTAGGAGTCACAGGCCATTACAGTTATCACGTGAGAGCCCAGAATGACAATTCTGGGGAACACCAGTTCCTGGGTGCCAGGTGCACCAGAATCACCGCCCCAGGATGAAAGTCCATCCTTAGCAATGAAAGCACCAGCAGGGTGGTGGACAATGGCCATTTCCAAGGAACAGAGCCTGGAAGAGATTTCGAGGCCAGATTTTCTGGTTTTTGCAGGGTTTGCACTGCTTTAACAATATTGGTTAAAAAAACAATTTAACTTGAACTGGTGCAAATTTCCCATGTGGACAAGGCCTCAAGCAATCTGAGCTGCCAGCCCACAGAATCACAGACATGAAACCGCCCCTGAAATCAAGTGAGCCCACACCAAAAGAGGCCGAGTTAAGGGCAAGCTGATAGTGTGGCCCCTTCGATAGTTTAATGAATAGTCGCCACCTAGAAAGTACCTTGTTCGTCACCTTCAACTATCAGCAAAAGATTAACGGCTACTTTCCAAAGGCAACTATGCGAGGTACGTGTCTAGGTACCGAACATGCCCCCGGGAAGGTGAGCAGTAGCGTTAACACAACTGGCTTTACCAATTAAAGTGACATTAAACAGAGACAGTAAAAATGACCCGAGCTGTGGGTCACAGACGCACCCTGCCAGTCCCCCCAGAAGAAACGGACACACTGGGGCATTCTGCATCATCCTTTCCCCACCTGCAGGTCGGACCGTGCCAAGGCACGGGGAGCTCACTCTCCAGCAGGACGGTAAAGACAACAGCCTGGGATTCTGGGGTTACTCCCTCTCAGTGACTCGGAAACAAACACGCTCAATTCACGAGCGCCGAGGAGTTTTTTTTTCTCATTGTGAGCTCTGCAAACTCAGCCAGGGCTCCAAAAGTCAAGGCAGGCTCCTTCCTTCTTGTGCACCCACCCCGGGGTGGGGGGAGGAACAACAGAAAAAGCCCCCTAGAACCTGTAACTGGAAATCAGTAACAATTCCACAGATGATGCCCAAGGAGGAACAGACCCCAGCCCCCTCCCTGCAGAGGCAGCCTGGCCCCAGTTTGCTAACAGGACCCCAACCCCAGGGGCAGCTCCAGGCACCAGCACCCCAAATGTGTGCCAGGGGCGGCAAGCCGCGGGGGGCGCTCTGCCGGTCGCTGCGAGGGCGACAGGCAGGTTGCCTTCGGTGGCATGCCTGCACAGGGTCCGCCGGTCCTGCGGCTTCGGCTGACCTCCCGCGGGCTGCCACCGAATCCGCGGGACCGGGGTGGCCTGCCTGCCATGCTTGGGGCAGCAAAATACCTAGAGTCACTCCTGCCCAACCCTGTTTGTCCTGGCTGTGGGACCAGCCCCCTTTCACAGTCACCTTCCAGGGCAGCTTTAGGAACCAATTCAGAAGAAACTCTTTCACACAACCCCTGGACGGCTGGCTGGAATTCACTGCCCCAGGGGGTCAGTTTCCAAAGCCATCCAGCCAGGGTTTCAAAGGGATTGGACAATCACGACCACAGATAAGGGGGAAGTTGTGATGGAAGAGTTTTCACAGCTGACTGGGTCACATGGGCCGGGGGAAGAGGAGACGGGAGAGAAGTTCCTCTCCTTTATTGCTGTTCCCCGAGGGGGATTCTGGATGGAAACAAAGCTGCCAAATCCACAGAGGGTTCAAGGAGAGTGTGGCCAAGATCCCTCCTCCCACGATGTCAGTCCAGGGACAGGGATGCACAGGGTAAGCCTGTGCACACAGAAATGGGACATAGCGTGGAATGGGACTCAGTGGCTGCTGAACCTGGGCGTTCTTCCACATAACACGGCACAACTGCTCATGATGTAGGGCACAGCGACGCAAGAGGCGGCTGCGGCTGCGCCAGGGCAGAGTTTAAAGAAATCACTGTAACAGAGAAGGAGGTGGTCCTTGTGGGCACAGTCCGGTCAGGATCAAACCTCCGGGTGCCTTTAAAGTGGAGCTGCACTTCGCACTGGGGGGTGCCACTCTGCTGGCATTTTGTTTGGCTTTCCTATGAAATCCCCTGCTGGAGAAGTTGCTCCACAGAGGTCAGTTCCAGAGCATCGCTGACAAAAGAGCCTGCATCTGGCTTTTATTGCTGAGGCCGGGGTCCACGTCAGACAGCTGGACGTGTTTCGTCCACACACAGAAAGAGGCCGCGCACCTAATCCCAGAGTGCCAGGATTGCAATCACGTCGCTGAAACCCGAGCAGGCACCAGCCCCGGTGTCATTTCTTCTCGGGGCTGCTGCTGGTGGAGGGGCGCACCACCATGATGTGGCTGAACTTCTCGAAGATCGCCTCTGCCGACAGCTTGGGCAGCCCCCTGTCCAGAGGGCACTCATCTACCAGGCTGTTCATGGGGGTGGGAGGCAATGGGGCATCGTCCTCCAGCAGGGCATCCCCATGCCTCGGGTATCTGGCAGGATCTCTCCTGCCCCTTGGCTCGTACTCCGGGGCACCCACTTCGCCAGCCACATCCGAGTCCTCTGGGTTCTCGTCACTTTCGCCGCAACCGGCAGAGGCGTCTTTCGGCTCCGGTCTCGTCGTGCCACAGGAATCTGTGTCCGCGGGATGCATGGGGCCAGCCGTTATGCCCTGCTCCCTCAGGAAGTCTTTAAGGATCGGGAGGACTTTCTTACGCGATGCGACTGTGTTGCCTTGGTGGTAGGCACAGATGTTGGGGTAGAGGCTCCCCAGAGGGGAGAGGTCCAGGGGCGGGTTGTTAGCGCACTCCAGAACGCCACACACCTAGTGGGGACAGAAACACGAGGGGGTGAGGAGCCGGCTGGGAACCAAAGACCTTCCCAAAGGCTGAACCTGCTGTCACAACACAGCCGGGATGGGATCATGACATGCATAGTGACAGCAAAGCTGGAGCTGAGGCTCACCCTGTCTGTTCTGGGCTGAGCCCCCATAGTTCCCCTCCTACATTTCTGCCGCTTGGGGCACTAGCCATGTAATTCAGATACACTCAGGGCCAGAAGAAGGCTCCGGGGGGATATGCTTGCTCTATATAAATATATCAGGGGGATTAACTTTAGGGAGGGAGAGGAATTATTTAAGCTTAGTACTAATGGTAGACACAAGGTCAATGGGTACAAACTGACACTAGGAAGTTCAGACTTGATTAGATGAGGTTTTTAACCATTAGAGGAGTGAAGTTGAACGCTTCCAAGGGGAGTAGTGGGGGCAAAAGACATATTCTGGCTTTAAGACTAAGCTGATAAGTTTATGGAAGGATGATATGAATAGGATAGTTTATGTTGGCAATTGTTCTTGGATTATCAGCAGATAGGTCGCTCATGGTCTGCGATGGGATGTTGGATGGAATGGGAGTTACTGCAGAGAATTTGCATGACTGCTGGCTGGGAGCCCTGCCCACATGCTCAGGGTTAGCTGATCGTCAAATTTGGGCGGGGAGGCGAAATTTGTCCTGCCGGGCAATGTGGCAGAGGCTCTGGAGGTTTTTCGCCTTCCTCTGCAGCGTGGGGCATGGGTCACTTGCTGGTGGATTCTCTGCTTGGGGTTTTTATAGAAATGGGTGGGTGAGATTCTGTGGCCTGCTTCGTGCAGGAGGTCAGACTAGATGATCATATTGGTCCCTTCTGACCTATGAGTCTATGAGATCCTCCACTGGTGTAAACTGGCACAGCTCCACAGATTTACACCATTTGAGGGGAGATGGAATTATAGAGCTTGCCTCACACTGATTGGACCCTGGGCGAGAGCCCCATTCTGCTGCACCACATCTGCAAAGCCAGGTGTGGCCCCAGGGTGTGAGCAGAGCCCAGAGCTAGGGTCACTGCGCTCAGTGCTCCCAGCCGGGCCCTTCTGATCCCAGGGCTGCTCTCCCCGCAAGCTTGGATACAGCTCCCAGGGTGCTCAGTCTGTTGGACAGCAGGCCAGATCCTCAGCTGGTGTCAGTCAGCACATCCCAAGAGAGCGACGCTGATTTACACCAGCCGGGGATCTGGCCCGTGGACTCCAATGGCGCTGTGGCGGATTTACAGCAGCCGGGGATCTGGCCCGCAGACTCCAAAGCAACTACACTTCTTAGAATAGTTGAGCGTCAGAGTCCAAGTTTCCTGTGCCTGGGCAACCGGACAAACGAGAGAAAACGCACGCGCCCCCCACAGCCCAGGGAAAGGTTTCACGCTTGCCCAGACAACACGGTCGCTGTGGGGTTAAGCGAGAGGCACCATAAGCATAGTGTTAAGGAACAAGTGCAATCAGTGGACACTAACTGGGAGGGTAGATGTGTGTGTGTCGGGGGGGACGACAGGCTGGGTTCGAATGATCGACAGTCGGCTTGTATCTGCCCAGTCCAGCCTCTGGATTCAGCCTCCAGAGGCAAAGCACCGGGTGCAGCAGACTCCAAGGGTACACTTCAGGGCAGGATCACACGGAGGGCATATCCCTTTGGAACAGAGCCAGTTGAAGGGATGAAAAAAGGAGCCTCTTACCTCCCATCTCTCAGGCCGCCATCTCCCGCTCGGTCCCCTCAGCTGCTGTGATCTCTGACCCACCCGGGCGATTAGCCTGCGATCCCTCCCACGGCTTTAAACCTTTGACCACAGTTAATGAGTGACAAGTGATGGCGCAGGATCCAACGGAGGGGAGGGGAGCCGTTGCTGCACAGCAGGGGATGGGGGGAGTAAACACAGCCTCCTCCCTCACTCTTGTGGTATGTTCTCGCCGGGCTCTGGGAAGCACTGAAGCAAACTCTGCAGGCACGTGGGCTGCTGCGTTGGGGGCAGCTTCGGAGCCGAAGGGTGAATGCCGACGCTGGCACAGCTCATCAGCTACCCCACCGGCTATGGGAGCAACCGTGGCATGAACAAGCTCTGATGGGCAGGGGATGGGGGGGCTGCAGTGCTGAGTCTTGGGGGAGGGGGATTCGGAGAGACCTAGAAAAACCCACCAAGGTGGCCGGGGGAGAAGAACAGGGCTCTCAAGCAGTTTTGCTTCCACTTGGGTGGAGAGTGACTCGGCTGGGAGCTTGGCACATCAGGCGGGTGAGCAGGTTTCAGAGTGGATGGTGCTTGGAACCTGACAGCCGTGGAAGGTGCTGGAACAGCTCGTGCACCTGGGCCCCGATTCAGCAAAGCGCTTGGGCGGCTGTTTCGTAAGGCACTGACTCCCATAGGACTCCAATGCTCTGCTGAGCCGGGGGCCGAGGCCGCAGGAGGGTGGGGACTGGTGTAACCAAGGGAAGCATCTCTGGGAAAGCAGCGGGCTGGGAACGCCAGTCCCCTCTGTGAGATTTCTGTAACGCCTGTCGCTGTCAGAGCTAAAGCTGTCTTGCATCTGGACTCCACTCAGAAGCATCTCAACTGGGCAGGCACTGAACAGGTCACCAATGCTTTTTTGGCAGGGTAAAGAGTGTGCTGGTCCTTTAAGGGAAGCTACAGCCCAGCATGCTGATCTGGAAGACCAAGGCTGAGCTGGGAATTCACAAGTCCAGGAGCACCCAGAGAGTCTGATACCCAGTGGGGGCTCTTCCTACAGGCAGCTCTCTTGTGTTTTACATTGGACAGACAAAACCCCCAGATCTCAAGCTTTGGCTCCCAAACCCCTGTACGCTCTGCCCCATTTGCAGCGGGAGCAAATTGGTTTCTGCTCTGGGCTCTTTGCAGAAGCAACTAGCCATGGTCCCGTTCCTCCCCTTGCTGCATTTCTAGGAGGTTCCCAAGGTGAGGGCGGCAGGGAGGGGCAGCTTTGGGGGCAGGGATTATTGAGGTCAAGCAACGGCCAGACTAGAGCAATCGGCCACTATGAGAACAAGTCAGAGAAGTGCTTTACTGGGTCAGAACTTAAGACACACATGTCTAGAAAACATGACCTATGAGGGAAGACTGAAAAAATTGGGTTTGTCTAGTCTGGAGAAGAGAAGACTGAGTGGGGCCAAGATAGCAGTTTCCAAGTTCATAAAAGTTTGTTACAAGGAGGAGGGAGAAATATTGTTCTCATTAACCTCTGAGGACAGGACAAGAAGCAATGGGCTTAAATTGCAGGAAGGGCAGTTTAGGTTGGACATTAGGAAAAACCTCCTAACTGTCAGGGTGGTTAAGCGCTGGAATAAATTGCCTAGGGAGATTGTGGAATCTCCATCACTGGGGAGTTTTAAGAGCAGGTTGGACAAACCCATGCCAGGGATGGTCTAGATAATACTCAGTCCTGCCACAAGTGCAGGTCACTGGACTAGATGACCTCTCAAGGTCCCTTCCAGTCCTACAATTCTATGTGACTGAAGTTAAGCACCTGTTTAAATGCAGTGCAGGATCAGGACGCAAACAGGGGATTTAGCGTTTGCAGGCAGGAATCACAGTGTCTTTAGTTTGTTATACGCATGGGCTGCTGAGACTGGCCACTGAGAGAGGGTGCCCGGCTCTGGAATATCCCTTGAGAATGTGAGGGCAGAGCCCAGGCAGGCAGGCGGCATGCCCCAACTATGCTTACCGCTGTCCGCACCGCCGGGTGCTGGCTGTACACCGCGAGCTGCCGGAATGGCTCGTTCCACTCATTGAAGGATATCGTCATGGCTACCAACCCGCCGTAGCCGTGCCGCTGGCAGAAGGCGCACAGGTCCTGTTGCAAGCCAGGCCGCTGCAGGAAGGCCTAGGCAAGGACAGCGATTGGCGTCAGAGTCCAGAAGGCACAGCCACGCAACGGGACAGGATGGCTGGCAATGCTGCCAGCTCCTCTCCATCTTACTACCCTGTCCTCCTCCCCGCCCCCAGCACCACCCCTCTTGTCTCATGGACCTGCTCTGCCTGAACTGTTCAGACTGCAGGCTCCTTGGAGAAGGGATGTTTATTTGGCAGCAGTGGGGTCTAGTGGATAGGGCGACAGACTGGGATGCATGAGACCTGGGTTCTATTCCCAGCTCCGCCACTAGCCTGCTGGGTGACCTTGGGCAAGTTCCCTCGCTGTGACTCAGTTCCTCACCTGTATTATGGGGATAACAGCATTGCTCTGCTTCAGAGGCGGGTTGTGAGGGGAGGTGCTCAGATACTACACAGACCAAGTACCACAGAGAGATAGAAAACCCTCCACTGCCCTGCAAGGTAGATAGGCAGCTTTATCCCCACTTCACTGGCAGAGCTAGGGAGAGAACTCAGGAGCTCACAATCCTGGGATCAGCTTCTTCCCACTTGCACAGGGTAACATTTAAATGGCAAAATGCACAGACACCCAGTGGACGAAAACTGCTTTCACTCCTGGGCTCTATTCTCAGCTCCGCCACCGACTCCCTCCATGGTCCGGGGCAAGTCACTTCACTTCCCTGTGCCTCGGTATCCCCACGTTGCATTGATCCTTACCTCCAGCGTCACATACACAGCACTGATGGCAAGAACGAGCCCGTCACTCGACAGCACCTTAAGGTCCTTTCGCAGCATTTGGTCTGTAGTGAGCCCTGGAAAAACGAGAGGGGCAAGCGTGAGTGAAGAGGGACATTCGTTCCCACCGGGAGCTTGGATCACTTCCGGGGAGCTTTGTGTTTTGATGCTCCAAAAGCCTCAGACAGCACTCACAAACACAACCCTCTGACCACACTGCTAGGTGGATTCTTGGACTGTTTTCAGATTAATTCAGATACTCGTCTGATTTAGTGCCTCCAACTATCTAAGCTCCATCCAGCCCCTGCCCTCCCCATCCGTCCCATTTGATCCCCCATCAATCCATGAAAAGCCGGTACCTGACACATCAAACTTGGCTGTCTGCAGAGCCTCAAACAGGACGTTCCTTTCTGGGAGGTCTGGGAACTTGGATTCCAACAGGGCCACGTACTGAGTGTCTTTGGGAGTCACTTTCCCAGCTTCTGGAGTCATATTGACACAATCCAGAATTATTGTACCTTTGAAGCAAAGGAAGCAGCAGTTGACACAGAAACACAGTGTGCTGTGAGCCAAGCCGCGAGAAAACAGAGACCATACACAGTTGTCGTGGTCTTAGACATGAGCTGGGAAGTTAGAGCCTCTGGGTCTAGACAGGTGCTTTGAAATATCTCCCCTAGGCAAAGCCATGATGCAGTAAACTGGCCTTGCAAGAGTCCAGGATTTGCTGCTTCCTGGGTTGGTGCAGATGCAGCCCTGCTGAGCATGCTGCTGCTTAGGGGCCGGTTTTACAGCCAGCAGGATACAGCCTGGGGCACGGGCCTGGTATTTGCGGCTGTGGGTCTCCGCCCCAGAATGCTACACCCATCCCTGAACATCAAAGCCTGCTGGCACTGCTCTCACCATGCAGCAGGGCGGCCGTCTGTCTGTCCAACAGCTCCGCTGGGCCCTGCACGATCCTCTCCGCCACCAGTGTGGCACAGGAGCCCACCAGCTCCGCGGTGACTCTGCACCGAGGTTCCCTCTCCAGGGGCCGATGGTCGATCACCTCAATCACTGCCTCCTCCAGGGCTGCATCTCCGCTGGGCGGGCGAGATGGGAAAGTGAGCGGTGCCGCCCATGAGAGCGCCCCTCTCTGGAGAGACGGATGCAGGCCAGGAAAGGCCCTGGTTTCGTCCCCAGGCATTTCTCTCTGCAATTTCTCTCCCCACCCCCGCCCCAAAACAAGGGACTTACGGTCAATAGAGTCACCCCAGGGATGGATCCTGTCCTTTTGGCGTCACCATCCACCCCAGAGCATCCAAGCGCGTTATGGCGCACCCTGGTGGGCGTTATTGTGTATTTATAGCATCACCCTGGGGATGGACCAAAAATTCCTCCTCTCTCAGGCTCTTTTCCTGCTCCCCGAATCAAAAAAGGCCAATGCGGGGAGCTTATTTCCTCTACACTGAAAATATACTGACATACACATGCAAAGGAGCTGGGCTGAAGGTGGTCCTGCAGCGAGGGGAGAGAGGTTTCAGCCCCTAAACAGAGAAAGGATGGTATGGCACCTGGGGGGTGTGGGGGTGAGGCTAGGGTAGCCGTGCAGAGGGGGAGACAATACACAGAGCATGGGCAGGGGTGAGGGTGGTGGCAAGGCGGGCACAGGAAAGGCTGGTAGACGCATGTAGAAGATGAAGGGGGAATGCCATCATGCTCAGGTTCCCAGCGATGCAGGGGAAGGCTGTGCAAACCAGAGCACCCAGGGATGCAGAACAGCTGTGGGGAAGCCGCAGCTCCTGTCTATAGGCCCCTTCCAGCCATGAGAACTCTCCCGGCTCCTCCCAAGTAATCTGAAGGGCTCTTGAGCTTGTCTGGACGTCAGATCCACTCTGGTGGGTAACAGTCCACCCTGCCCAAGCTCTCTGTGCCTTGTTCCATGCTGACCTCTGTGTGCAGAGAGCTGTCCCTGGGAAAGACCCGTCTCTTTCCCAGTACCCATGAAACGTGAGCCAACTGCAAGATTAGGAATATTTTAAAGCGAGTCACTCGCTCCTCCCGGGGTTCCCACTGCCCCTTGTGTACCGGTCTTGCATAATTCAGCAAAGATGCCATCCACTCCATGGACAAGACAGTCCCTCTGTTTATAATGCTAAGCAATTTCATCTACTTCGATTGTAAGCTCACTGGGGCAGAGGCCGTCCTCCTGTTCTGTGTCTGTACAGCGGATAACACAACAGGGTCCTGGGCCAGGATTCTATCACAATACAAATAATAACATCTTCATTTGCCCACCATTTACTCCCCACTCCCATCCTGCCTGGAGCCCTCACCAGGGATTTAATGATAACACTGAGCTGCCGTATCGTGCGTTCCATCCTTAGATCTCAAAGCACTTTAAAAAGGTGGCTCAGTGTCCTTAGCCTCATTTTACAGATGGGGACACTGAGGCACAGAGAGAAGTGACTTGCCCAAGGTCACCGAGTAGGTCGGTGCCAGAGCCAGGATTTGACAACCCCCACACACACCCTCTGTCTCCTAAATCCCCTGCACTGTCTCTCCACTTGCCTCGGCAGGATGTGGTGGTCGACCAGCGTCAAGGAGAGGGAGCCAGCCCGGTGCAGCGCATGCAGGTCGATCTCATCCCGGAAGATCAGACAGGTGTCAGGGATCTGCTGCTCCTGCAGGAGGAAGGAGCTCTCTGTGCGCAGGGGGAACTCCGAGCGGGGAATGTTCAGCACAGGGACAAATACCGCCTTGGACTCCAGAGAGGTCTGCAGGAGAACACAGCAAACCACAGGAACAGTTAGCAGCAGGCCTTGGCTACGGAGAGCATGGCCCAGGGTGGGTCCAGGCATCACACAGCAGCTCTAGCATACATTGGTCTCAGTGCTATGTGGCCAGCAGCCCAATTTCCCCACATCCCCCCTTGCACAGAGAGATCCCCTTCCCTCCCCATCCCTGTTAAATCCACCTCAACCAAAGCAGAGCTCCAAAGCAGAGCAGGGCCGCCCAGAGGATTCAGGGGCCTGGGGACTTTGGCGGTGGGGTCCCGGGGCAGAAGGACCCCTCGCTGTGGGTCTTCGAGGCACTTCGGTGGCGGGTCCCGGAGTGGAAGGCCCCCCCTCCCCCCCGCCACTGAAGACCCGGAGCAGAAGAAGCTCCAGGGGCCCAGGCCCCACGAGAGTTTTCTAGGACCCCAGAGTGAGTGAAGGACCCCACTCCAGGGGCCCCAAAAAACTCTTGTGGGGCCCCTGTGGGGTGTGGGGCAAATTGCCCCACTTGCCCCCACCTGGGCAGCCCTGAAGCAGAGCCAAGCCTCAGGGCAACACTCACCTTTGCCAAGTAATAAGCCAGGGCAAGCGCCGACACCATGGAGTCCAGATCGCAGGCTTCATTCCCCAGCACCACGTGAACTTCCTGCCTGTGCTGGACATGTTCCTGCCAAGAGACAGGAGACTTTGAATCCCAGCAGAACAGGCCCATTGCCGCTGGCATGGGAAAAAGACCTACTCCCATGTGCTGGGTTGCTAACAGGGAGTTTCGCAAAGGAGTTTGGAAGGGGACAAGGTTCACTTGCCGTTCTTTAAAACCCATAAACTAAACTATATTCAAAACTTCTTGATTTAAACAAAACCCCTTCGTTAACTAGGTAGTGCAGGAGACAATGCAGGCAGAAGCCCAGCAGCAGAGTGGGGGCTACCCAGTTTATTGCGCCGAGTGCAGCATGTATGATTACCTGCCCTGTGGGCGGGTGGCGTATGTGTGCATTCGGTGCAAGGAGCTCCTGGCCCTCAGAGACCACGTACGGACTTTGGAGGCCAGGGTGGTGGAACTGGAGGAGCTAAGAGATGCAGAGAGGTATGTTGATGAGGCTTTCCGGGACACTGTAGAATTGTCCCACCTCCGGTCAGACAGCCCCTGCACCGTTGAGGAGGATGAAAGGCCCAGGGAAGCAGAGCAGTCAACGGGAGTTGAGGGAAACCTTCCCATAGTTGGGACCCTCCTTTCAGATGGTGTTGGGGTATCCTCTCGCACTGAGGTTATCTCTCCGGGGGAGGGAACTCCAGTCACTAGGAAAAGGCAGCTGTTAGTAATGGGAGATTCAATCATGAGAAACCTAGATAGCTCGGTTTGTGATGACCGGGAGAACCGTATGGTGACTTGCCTGCCTGGTGCGAAGGTTGCGGATCTCTCAAGATATCTAGATAGACTTATGTGTAGTGCTGGTGGTCATGGTCCACATAGGTACTAATGACATAGGGAAGGGTAAGAAAGACGTCCTGGAGACCAAATTTAGGCTGCCAGGGAAGAGACTAAAATAAAGGACCTCTATGGTGGCATTCTCAGAAATGCTCCCAGTTCCACGCACAGGGCCAGGTAGGCAGGCAGAGCTTCAGAGTCTCAATGAGTGGATGAGACAATGGTGTAGAGAGGAGGGGTTTAGATTCATTAGGAATTGGAGAGACTTTTGGGATGGGGGAGCCTATGCAGGAGAGATGGGCTCCACCTAAACCAAAGTGGAAATGAGGGGGTTAGTTAAACAGAATTTAAAATGTACAGTGACTAAGGTTTCCAGCAGCCTATAACAAAACAAAGGCAGCCAGATCTCAGCACTGCATGCTCCTAACATAGCAGGCCCATAACAAGTTCATCAGAGACGCGATCAAATCTCCAGCTGCTATCGATTCTCTTTGGTTCTTAAAGGCAGGACATGTGCAAAGAAAGCTGCAAGAACAAGCTCTGGGCCAGATTCTCCTTTTACTCTTGTGTAACTCTAGTTTAGACCAGTGTCCATGAGAAGATAAGCAGGCTCCTCTGGTTGCAGACAGAAGTTCAGATGCAAGGAAAACGGAAAGGGATGAAGATGGGAGTTTAAAACTGAGGGGCATGATTCTCTTTGCTATGAAGTCATTTACAACAGTGCCAAGTATGCTGACCTGCCAGCATTTTACAACGGCGTACGTGACTACACAAAGTGCAGGGCAAATGGAGAATCAGGCCCAAGATGTTTGAGGTTCAACGTGAATGTGGGGCGAAGGGCTGGCTGAGATGCTTATGGCCTCTCGGAGCGAGCTCTGGCGCTCCAATCTCTACACTGGCCCTTTTGCTACAGTGCTGAAACTTGCCAATGAAAAGTGAGCCTGGAAACTACACATGGGCAGCTAGGTCTTGCCAACCACTTATGAATGAAGCTTTTGGTACCTGTAAAAGCAAACGGATGCAGCAGCCAAGAAGCCCTCCTTGTCAGACAGCAAACAAGGTAGATTTGCACCAGCTCTTTAAAAGCTATTTGCCATTCCCCGCAGGTGCTAAGAGGCAGCATCCGTTTCCCAGTTACTGTCAAGAGAACAGGCAGATGCACTCCGCGCAGGGTTTGAAGCCTGGCTGGCCAAGCACTTTACATAAGCAAGGCTGGGACAGTGCATTTATGGAGTAGAGTTAAGAGCTGCATGTTACCAAGCGAACATGCAAAACAGCAGCATATGGCCCCAGGGAGGAAAGAAAACAGCCTCACTGAGAAATGCAAAAGCAATTTGCACTAAAAGGCACTCAAAGGCCTTGGAGAGGGATGCGAACAGCCTTTTCAAAGCTAATTTACCTTCACACTAACTGGGAATGGCAGCTATGTCCCAGCCATTCCTGCAAACACATTAAATCAACATGACGGGTCTGAGCCATTAGGATTGTAAGAGACACACTAGCACCTTCTGGAATCAGAATGGATTGGGGGGGGGCATTAAAATGGTCATTCCATCTAAATAATACAATCATCTAGTCTGATCTACTACATTACCACCGGGCACAGAACCTCACCCAGTAACTTCTGCATCCAGCTCAGACCTTCTGCCTGGGCAAGCATGTATCTTGTACAAAGACACCCCACCTTAACTCAATGATTGCACTACCATGACCCTAGGAGAGTTGCTTTGGCCTAGTCAGCACTGACTCACTTCTATAACACCCGGTGTATCTCGATTTGAGATCCTGGGACTGCAATCTAAACAGTAATAGCTATAGCAATGGTAGGTCTCTTCCTGGGATACTGGATTCAGTTCTGGCCCCGCTATTTCCAGGAGGAGATTGCCAGAACAGAGACGGCCTTATGGGAAAACATCCAGATTGAAAAGGCAGAGATGGTTTCGTTTCCAGAAGCGATGTGAGAAGGAATATGATTGAGTATGTAAAATAGCAGACAATGGAGAGAAGAGAACTTGGGACAGTCCTAGTTATCTTCCCAGAACACAAGAATAAAGGGACATTATTCAGCAGAAGGCAACCAGTTAAAGACTGTGGAAAGGAAATGGTTTTATTTGTATACAGTGTGCACCAGGCTTGTGGGACTCACTGCCACAAGATTTCAGCAAGGTGAACAGCTCTGTCAGATTCACAAGGATTGGATTTTTATACTGGTAATGAGGGCCTCCACAGCTAGGTGTGATTAAAGAAAAGATTGGAAGGGAAATAGACTTTCCTGCTTCAGGGCATACACTGACTAAGTGAAGGTGACAGGAAGAAAATTCCTTTACAAGCAGGTTATTCCGTAGCGTCCCACCGCAAGGGTGGTTTGCGCCTGCCTCTGAAGCAGCTGGTACTGGCCTCCGTGGGAGACAGGATAGTGAGCTGGCTAGAGAAAGGAAGGATGGTGCAGTGGTTAAAATGCTAGCCTGGGGCTCAGGAGATGTGGGGTCAAGTCCCTGTTCTGCCTCAGGCTTCCCTGCACAATTCACTTAGTGGCACATTTTCAAAAGCACTTAAGTGACTTAGGAGCCTAACTCCCATTTTCTAGAATGACCTAGACACCGAAGAGTCCAAACCTCATCAACTCTGAATAAATCACTTGGGTGCATTAGCACATTTTCCCCTTTGCCGCTCTGTACCTCAGTTTCCCCTCTATACAATGGTGATAATACTCATGCCCTGCCTTGCAAGGGGGCTGTGAGGATAAGTACATCAGACTGGGAGGGGCTCAGAAGCTGCGGGGATGGTGGTCAGACCCAGTCTCGCAATTCCTATAATCCTAATTTGTGCGATACAGAAGGTTGGGGGGGGACAAGAAAAAAGTTCACTTTTGAGCTACTTCTGCAACTGTAAATAGAAAATGCCAATGGTGCAGACCTGTGGTGATGGCAGAATCTGCTGATGAGGAACTGAGTCAAGGTCTGACTCATTCATACTAACAAAACACGAGGTTTATCTCAGGCGCTGCGTTCATCTTTTGGGTTCAGAACTGACAGAGGATGGGGAAGCCGAAGGGGAACGGCAGCTCTGGAGAGAGAGCCACAAAAACAAGTTGCGAGGGGAACATCTGCAGGGAAAGTAAAAGAGATCCCAAGCCAGGTGGCTCACAGAGCCTTGGCCAACAACCCGCCAAACTACACCAGAGTTTCTCCGTACACCATGAGCAGCCAGACACTGTGGGGCTGAATGCCAAAACGTCGGTCTGGGAGAACAGTGGGGAAAAACAGAGGTTATGTCTACACTGCAATTGGAGGTGTGACTGCAGCTAAAACTAGCAGTGAAGACGCAGTGACACAGGCTTCAGCGCGGGCTGGAACAAGCCCGCGAGGGACCTTGGGTATGCGGTCGCATTGCTAGCTTGCACAGGGGTCCACGCCGCTGTGTCTTCACTGCTAGTTTTAGCCACACTAGCTAGTGTTGACATACCCTTAGTAAGAGCCCAGCGTGGGAGGGTGCCTACTTGAAAAGTCTGCACCCAACAAGAGACAAAATCGCTGCTACTGTCTGCCCACAGTGCAATCCTCAGCGATTTGAAGGGGTAATTCACAGAAACAGTAGCATCGCTATATATACGCAGCACACACCCAGCAGGGGACTGGAGAGGGCTTGAATCTTCTGAAGAGCTCTGATGAAGGGAGGTCACAGACCCACCATTGCAAGCCAGGGTTGTATTCAGAGCTATTTACAGCAGTGCCTAAAGAGGTCTGCACTGAGAGTGGAACCTCACTATGTCAGGCACTGACTCCAAGACAGTTCCTGCTGCGAAGAGCTTGCAGCCTAAGTTAACAAAACAGGAAGGGAGGGGAAACTGAGGCAGAGAACAGGACACTGATTTGCCCAAGGTCACTGGCAGAGCTAGGACTAAGCTTAGAATCCAGGACTACTGAGGCCCAGTTCAATGTGCTATCCCACTGGGCCAAGCTGCCGCTCAGGCTTGTAGCATCCTTTTCTTCTGGCCAACTTTTCTTTTTCTTTTTTTAAGCCTTGCAAAGGTAACGCCCATTTTCTCACACCCAGCCTGCAGGCAGTGTTAATTTGTGGGCCCAGCAGCAGCGCAACTTCAGGCGAGTCTCAAGCAAATGCAGAAGACTTATTTTTGTGGCAGGCAAAGACACACACGAATGGCAGCCCGACAACGTCACCGACGCACTCAGTGCAAACAGGCTGCACTCAATGAGCCGCACACAGAGGCTTGTTTATGTGCAGCCCCAAACAAACAGTTATTATGGAAGAACACCCATCCTGCATTCACCCTACCAGCTCCTCTCTGCAGACAGCAGAGCCCGTCAGGCCAGAAGAAAGCAGCTTTTTGTGCCGGTTCCCCACACTTCCACCCCCTCTGTGTTCTGTTTGATCTCTAGAACAAGGAGACCCCTTCACCAGGTCAGCATTTAGGTTACGCCCCACCACTGAAGCTTTGTCTATGTCCTGCCTTGTAGCCACCGGAGAAGTTATGCTACTGCCCATCGCTAGTGCAGATGTAAACGAAGTCTTGCACTAATGCAGTGTGTGTGTGGTATGGGCCGCATTCACCCTAGTGCACAGTCTGTATAAACTACTACACCGCACTGATTCAGCAGCGAGGCAGATTTGGGTACATGGCTAGGGACCTATTTACCAACAATCTCCTTCTCCCCAGGTCCTACTGCCACAGATGTGGTCAGAGCAGGGTACTCCTCACTCTCATTAGAGAGATGGTGCAACTGGTGGAACTTTCTCTGTGAGGACCCTTTAGTTTTGAATTTGTTCCTTCTGCCCTGGTCATTAACAGCCCTGCCGGGGCACGGCTGCCAGGTCCATTTGCTTTTGGTAACAGAGACAACTCCAGCTGAGACCATACAGATGAGAAATACGGTTCTAGCAGCTGGTAATGATTTACGTTAACGATAGGGCGAAGGAGGCTTCCTAGAGCAAACCATGCATCATGAAGCACGTAGAACCAAAGACACATGCTGCTTTTTCATAGTTTCATGTGAGTTTAAGGTTGAAAGAGACCGATTAGATCAGGGGTCGGGAACGGCGAACCGAGGTCACTGGGAGCTGCAGGGGGCCATGCCTGCAGACAGTCAATGTAAACAAAATGTCTTGGGGCCCTGATGGGCCGTGTGCCAAAAGTTGCTGACCCCTGGATTAGATCATCTAGTCTGGCCTCCTGTATAACACATTTCACCCCAATATCAAGCCCAAAGACTAAACCAAAACATTTCAGCTCTCAGGAGACTAAATTGTGCGCCACAGGCAGAGAACAGGAGAGACCAAGGTGCCACCAATGGCAGGGTACCGATTAGGTGGAACATGCCATGGGGAGGAAATTCCTTCCAAACCTGAATGTGTGAGCTAGACCCATCAGCCAGGCGTCTAAGAAAAAGAATTCTTGGTACCACCTCAGAGCACTGACCCACCCCATCCAGTGACCCGTCTCCAGCTGTGGCCCATCGCTGATGCTTCAGAGGAGGGCAAAAATAACCCCAGCATACATGAAGCCAATTGTGCATCAGGGAAGAATATTCCTTTTTGACCACCCCTTGCATTTTTACAGCCCTGAAAAATAAATACCTGATACTGAAACCTGCACCAGTGTCAGTGATTGCACACGGTGCAGAGCAAAGAGAATCAAGCCTGAGGCAGTGGACACAATGCAATACAGCACTGGCTAAAAACCCTTGTGTTAAATAAGGCCTTAAACCCACAGCTAGGTCCTCTCTGCTACCCAGTGCAGAGAAGCAGGCCGGTCAGTGAACAGCACAGGCAATGATGCCAGGCAGCGGGGGGGGGGGGAAGGAGAAAGGAAAAGTTAAGTCCCAGCCCTCCCCTCCTCACTGTAGCACTGGAAGGTAGGTTTATAGAGCGTCACTTGCCTTCAAGACTCTAGCAACATGGAAGGGTGGGGGACTGTCCTTCAGCAGAACCTCCATGGGACAGGAAAACAGGAATGGCTGCCTCACCTTATAGATGCCCTGCGCTTCTCCCACGAGTGTCACCAGCCAAAAGGCAGCAGCTTCAGGGTCACCCCAAGGAGCACCTCCAGGGACAGATGCAGGGGGCATAGACAGATCGCAACGAGGCAGTTTTAGCACTAATGCAAGAGTTCTTTGGGTATTTGTTGATGGCAACACCCTTGGAGGCAGACATGTGAAATGCACTCAGTCCATGACCTAGCATTCAAAACACGCACTCAACACTGGGGAAGATGAGCCACTCCTGGAATGGGTAAGACACCATGTTGCTAACCTATCCATTTCACTGGGGAAAGCAGGGATAATTCTTCATAGCACTTTGTAACTGTGGGGAGGAAAGTTGGTCTTGCGGCTAAGGCACTAGACTGGGACTCAGAAGATCTAGGTTCTAGGAAAGTCACTTAAATCGCTCTGCACCTCAGTTTCCCCATCTGCAAAGAGGGGATAATCTTCTTCCTCTGTTTCTTACTGTGTGTGTGTGTGTGCAGCGGCTGGCACAATGGGCCCCTGATCTCGGTCACTGTGTGTGTGTGCAGCTGCTGATACGACAGACCCCTCATCTCACTTACTCGGTATCTGTGCAGCTGATCTCAGCTGAAGCCTCTGAGTGCTACCATACTACAAGTAATAGCAGTAAGTTTTAGTAACAAGACACATCACTGCATTAGCTTTGCTATTCATTTCCCCTTCACCCCCAAGAACTGAGGAGGGTTTTCAGAAAGAACAATCAAAGCTGGGGATTAGCCAAGAAATAGGGAGGTTCTACCGTATATTGAAATGTCAAGTAGATTTTTTTTTTTTTTAAATCTCAGCTGATATTTTTAACACCTCTGAGCAGAGAGAGATTAAACATATTACTGGCTGCTGACTAGCTCATGTCTCTCCTCAAAGAACTGCATAAAAATACTCATCTATAATTTCCTTACCATAACAAGGTATCAATGTCGAGAAACATGACAGCGCTACACTCTGGTTAGGAAATCTAAAGCTATTAGATGAGAAATGTAATTTAAATTGCATAGTAAACAGGATCAAAATAGACAAGGCTCTTCTGTCTTTCATATCTTCCATTGCTCCTCAAGCACACTGATATTACCACAGCCTGTAGCTAGCTGAGTGACCTAATTCTCCATTGCATCTATTAGAAGCTCCCTGAAAAAAAGCATTGTATCATGTTATCTAGGTTTTGCGGCTTTTATTATTTTTTTATCCCTTGACCAAATAAGATGGATGACATTTTCCAGATGCAGAGAGACATTGGAGCTCGTAGCATGAGAATTTCCGCCCAAACACAAACTCGTGTCATGGCCAGGAACAGCATTCGGATGTTAAAACTCATTGCATGAAACTCTCAGCATGAAACACTCAGCAATTATCAAACCTGCTTGCATAGAACTGTTGCCTTCACTTGAATTTTGGCACACTTGGGGAAATGGGAAGAAACACACTCTATTGTAAGAAGCAGGCAATCTTCTATTTGTATTTCCCCACCTGGATTATGCTCTATCCCAGGGGTCAGCAACCTTTCAGAAGTGGTGTGCTGAGTCTTCATTTATTCACTCTGATTTAAGGTTTCACATGCCGGTAATATATTTTAACATTTTTAGAAAGTCTCTTTCTATAAGTCTATAATACATAACTAAAATATTGTTGTATGTAAAGTAAATAAGATTTTTAAAATGTTTAAGCTTCATTTAAAATTAAATTAAAATGCAGAGCCCCCCAGACCGGTGGCCAGGACCAGGGCAGCGTGAGTGCCACTGAAAATCGGCTTGCGTGCTGCCTTCGGCACAGATGCCATAGGTTGCCTACCCCTGCTCTATCCAATAGGTTCGTGCTAATCACAACATCCCTAAGCTTCTCAAGTATATCACCATCTCAAACACCTCAGAGGCCAGTGATGCCTGTTCTATTGCTATCCCAGCTGTACTAACTTATTCCACATAAGCAAAGCAAGACAGGACTAGGTCTCGAAAAGACAAGCAGCGCCCTGAGGCCAGAATGAATCCCCAAAGGAGGGCCCACTCATATTCATTTGACTGACATATATTCATCCATAGGGTCCTTTTGAGCCTACTAATTAGTGCTCACAGCACTCTTTGCTAACCCCTCTCAGAAAAGGTTGGTGCAAAGATATACGACATCAGATGTTCCACTCCCATGGCCCTATGCAATAGGGAGGTGTTGTACAGATGGGGAAACTGAGGCCCAGAGACTTGTCCAAGGTCACATGAGACATCTGCCACAGGAACAGAACCCATGTTTCCTGACTCGCAGTCATGTGTCTTAACCACAAGTCTTTTCTTTTGCCACTTTGCTCACAGGTCAGAATGCGCCACATTCTACATGTCAGCCTGTGACTGCTGTTGGACAGTTACAAATTGGTGAGGGTGCCCTAGCCCAGTGCAAAGAGAATTCTCGCTAGACTCACAGTGCAGTAAAGTCTCAGATCTGACACACAACTTCGCCCTTACCATGAGTTTATAGCCTGGGCAGAGATCATATGTAAACTAACAAGCTAGACTTTTGCTGATTTTCAAATTAGTGGAGCTTAATTTCTAAAATGTCTTAATTTCTAAAATTTATCTTTTAAATGTTACAGCCAAGGTCTACTTCGTTCCTGGAGAGAAGTCTACAATACAGACAAAGCAACACTAAATTCGAACAGGTCTTTATCACCTCTATTTTCTGCACTTATTTTGACACTGTAACACGTTCACTTTAGCGCTGTGCACAGTTGCCCATCACAGCAGAACTGAAAATGCTAAAGAAACAAAAACAACAGCTTCTCCCTCAGGGCAAAAACTGGGTCATTTCGTGCATCCACTTCTGACACTCCCTCTCCCTGCCCAAACACACTAACACTAAACATCAGCCTTTGTTTCCACAACTTCAAACTGTTTTCGAAGTGTTTGTCAGTCAACAGGTCCAGGTAAAGGAAATTATATGGGTCCAGGATATGCAACAGCCAGTTTGAACTAGCACCAAAACAAAACATCTAGCCTGGTGGCAGAATTTAAGTCCAGCATCACATGAAACATCAGAATTAGATGCCACTGGAAAATTGATTTGAAGCGGGTATATATATTTCTTATAACCTCTGGTAAGTCACTTTAAAGGTGTATCTTGCTTAAATTTTGTTCTCTACTTAAATTCACCCATGATTTTAGCAGTCACTGGTCCTAGGGGTTCTTAAGACAGCAGACAATGCTTCAAAGTCCAGCACCCCAGTAGCAGAAAGTCTTAGGCGCGGATTCTCCTAGGAACTTGAAAGGAGTTTGGTACCCACCTTTCGCTTAAAGTCAATAGGATCTGGGAGTCTAACTTCCCTGTAACGATCCTCTGAAGATGCCAGCCTCAGTCTCTAACTCTCCTGGATCAGGAAAGATCAGCTGCTAACACCATTTTGAAAAGCCGCAGGGGCAGGGGAAAAGCAGCACAGTAATCAGAGCACTGTGATTTTCAAGGTTGTGGGATAAGGTCAGTTCAGGGACGAATACTTTTTGCTAAGTTCTGGTTTCAGTCCCGTCATCAAACAGAAAATACTTCGATCCCCGGGTATCCTTTGTCCTAGTTCTGCAGGTGTAAATGGGCTACATCAAACTAGGCTCTTCCATTGGTGCCCATCCCTCCAGCATCTGGGCACCTCAGTCTAGATCCCAGTCCAGTCCCAGAGCCAGGATGAGGGGAGATGGAGGATCATGAGGGCAGCATGGAGGGGGGGCCATGGGGTTAGGGGGAGCAGAAATTGAAGGGGGGGATGGGGAGGCTTGGAGGGGTATGGAGGAAGCTGAAGGACCAGGCATGGATGGACGGGGGAGGAATCGGGGGCAGTGGTTGGTGGGTGCTGGGAGGCAAAGGGGACCATGGACTAAAGGATCAGGGAGAAGGCGGGGGGCAGCAATGGACAGGGGTGAGGGTGGGGCAAGCTGTGGAGGGGAGGTCGGGCTGGGGAGCAGCAAGTGGAGGAGGTGGGTTGGGCTGCGAGACATGCAGGACCAGGATGTGTGGTCCAGGGGGAGGTTCAGGGGTCACCAAGGCTGAGGGAGCAGGGGGAAGAGCTGGGGCTTGTGAAGGGGGCGATGGAGGGGAAGCTTTGTGGGAGCCAGATATGACGTTCTGGTCTCCATGTGCCCCCCATGCCCTCCTGAACTCCCTCCAGCCCCTGCCCCCCATAGCTCCGGCTCCTTCCACAGCCTCTCACCCCCCAGGACCCCCTCCTGCTTCCTCCAGCCCCTGTCCCCCCAGCCCCTGTCCCACAACTCCAGCTCCTTCCACAGTCCCTCCCCCCCAGTTGCCTCCCTCCCGCTTCCCCAGCCTCGCCCCTCAACTCCCACTCCTTCCACAGCCCTCATTCCCCCTATGCCCCCCTCTTCTGCCCCAGCCCCTGCGCTTCCACAGCCCCTCATCCCCTCTAGGGCTCCTCTGCTTCCCCCCAGCCCTGCCCCCATAACTCCAGCTCCTTCCACAGCCCTCACCCCAGTGCCCCTCCTGCTCCTCCAGCCCTGTCCCCCATAACTCCCGCCCTTCCACAGTCCTTTCACCCTAGTGCCCCCCTCTGCTCCTCCAGCCCCTGCCCCAACTCTAGCCCCTCCACGCCCCTCACCTAGTGCCCCCTCCGCTGCCCCCCAGCCCCTGCCCCCATAGCTCCCGCTCCTTCACACCCCTCACCCCCAGGGCCCCCCTCAGTTCCTGCCCCCTCCACAGTCCCCCTCCCGTCTCCTATTGCCCTTCCAGCCCCAGCCCCGGCCGGTACCTGCAGGGCGGCCCGGCGGCTCCGCACGAAGCGCCCATGGCGGCGGGCAGCGGGGCAGGAGGTCGGCGGCTCCTTCCTCGCGGTGGGGACCGTCCCGGTCCCGGTCCCGGCCCCTCGGTACGAGCCGCGCGCGGGCTGCGGGAAATGGAGGCGGCCCCGGAGAGCGAGAGAGTCACTGGGTGGGGTGGCCATTGTGAGGGGGGTGTGTGTGTGTGTGTGGTAGGGGGGCGGGTGACGTGGGTTGTGTTGTTGTGTGTGTGTGTGGTAGGGGAGGGGGTGACTGTGGGGTTGTGTTTGGTGTGTGTTGTGTGATGGGGTTCTGTGTGGGTCTAAATTACAGTGCGTGTGTGTGTGTGTGTGTAGGGCAGGTGTGGACTGTGGGGTTGTGTTTGTGTGTGTTTGGTTAGGGAGGGGTGACTGCTGGGGTGTGTTTGTGTGTGTGTGTGTGTGTGTAGGGGAGGGGACTGTGGGTTGTGTGTGTGGTGTGTGTGTGGTGTAGGGAGGGTGTGACTGTGGGGTGTTCGTTGTGTTGTGTGCTGCTGTGTGTGTAGGGGGGTGACTGGGGGTGTGTTTGTGTGTGTGTGTGTGTAGGGGAGGGGGTGACTGTGGGGTTGTGTTTGTGTGTGTGTGTGTAGGGGAGGGTGTGACTGGGGGGTTGTGTTTGTGTGTGTGTGTGCGTGTGTGTGTAGGGGAGGGTGTGACTGTGGGGTTGTGTTTGTTTGTGTGTGTGTGTGTGTAGGGGAGGATGTGACTGTGGGGTTGTGTTTGTGTGTGTGTGCATGTGTGTGTAGGGGAGGGTGTGACGGGGGTTCTGTGTGGGTCTAATTACAGTGTGTGTGTGTGTGTGTGTAGGGGAGGGTGTGACTGTGAGGTTGTGTTTGTGTGTGTGTGTGTGTGTTTGTGTGTGTGTGTGTGTGTAGGGGAGGGGGTGACGGGGGTTCTGTGTGGGTCTAATTACAGTGTGTGTGTGTGTGTGTGTAGGGGAGGGTGTGACTGTGGGGTTGTGTTTGTGTGTGTGCGTGTGTGTGTAGGGGAGGGTGTGACTGCGGGCGCTATGTGTGTGTAGGGGAGGGTGTGATGGGGGTTCTGTGTGGCTGTGACTACAAGGGTTGTGTGTGTGTAGGGGAGGGTGTGACTGTGGGGTTGTGTTTGTGTGTGTGCGTGTGTGTGTAGGGGAGGGTGTGATGGGGGTTCTGTGTGGCTGTGACTACAAGGGTTGTGTGCGTGTAGGGGAGGGTGTGACGGGGGTTGCTGTGTGAGTGTGACCACGGGGGTTGTGTGTGTGTGTCGGGGAGAGTGTGACAGGGGGTTCTGTGTGGGTGTAATTACGGGGGTTGTGTGTGTGTGTAGGGGAGGGTGTGACTGCGGGCGTTGTGTGTAGGGAAGGGTGTGACTGCGGGGTGGTGTGTGTGTAGGGGAGAGTGTGACTGTGGGTGGTATGTGTGTGTAGGGGAGGGTGTGATAGGGTGCTGTGTGGGTGTAATTACGGGGGTTGTGTGTGTGTGTAGGGGAGGATGTGACTGCGGGCGTTGTGTGTGTGTGTGTAGGGGAGAGTGTGACTGTGGGTGTTGTGTGTGTGTAGGGGAAGGTGTGATGGGGTGCTGTGTGGGTGTGATGACGGAGGTTCTGTGTGTGTGTAGGGGAGGTTGCGAAGGAGGGATTCTGTGTGTGTGTGTGACTACGGGGGTTGTGTGTGTGTGTGTTGGGGAGGGTGTGATCGGGGGTTCTGTTTGGGTATGACTATGGGGTCTTGTGGGGGGGGGGTGTGACGGGGGGTGCCGTGTGGGTATGACTGTGAACGTTGTATGTGTGTGTAGGAGAGGGTGTGAGGAGAGGATTCTGTATGGTTGTGACTACGGGGGTTGTGTGTGTGAAGGGACGAGTGTGACTGCAGGGGTTGTGTGGAGGGGAGAGTGTGACTGCGGAGGTTATGTGTGTATAGGGAAAGGTGTGACTGTGAGGGTTTTGTGTGTGTGTAGGGGAGGGTGGACTGTGGGGTTGTCTGTGTGTGTAGTAGAGGGTGTGACTGTGGGGTGTGTGTAGGAAAAGGTGTGACCTTGGGGGGCTGTGATGGGGGAGTGTGTGTGTGTCAGTGGATGGTGTGAATAGGAGAGGGTGTGATGTGAGAAACCGTGAGGGGTTGTGATGTATGTGTTTGTAGTTATGCCTGTGTGTGTGTGGTAACTTGTGATTTTATAGGAGGGTTATGAATATAGGAGGGAGTGTGTCGGGGTGACTGTGGGGGGATGTGTGGGGAGTGTATAGGAATTTGGTCTGAGTGTAGGGGGTTGTGATGGGGAGGGAAAGTAGTTGTAAATGTATTGGAAGGTTATGCATGTCAGAGATTGTGATGTGTGTGTAGCTGTGAGTAGTGTGTAGGGGAGAGTGTTTGTGTGGTGAGTGCGTACGGGATTGGTGTGATTGTGGGGGATTATGATGGGGGAGTGTGTGTGTATAGTGAGTGTATAACGGTTGTGTTGGTGAAGTGTGTAGGAAGGGGTGTGATGGGGCAGTGTGTGTGCTTGTGAATGTAGGGGATTTTCTATGATTGTGGGGATTCTGATGGCAGAGCGTGTGTAGTTGTAAATGAGTGTGCATGGGGTTCTGATCAGGAGTGTGTGTGTGTGTGTAAGGGTTGTGATGGTGAAGTATGTGTGGGAGGGTTGTGTGTGCAGGTTAGGGTATGTAGTTGTGAGTGTATGTAGGAGGGTTGTGAGTTTAGGGGGTTGTGATGTGTATGTATAGCTGAGAGTGAGTGTGTATGGGTTCTGATGGAGTGTGCGTAGGAAGGTTATAAATGCAGGGAATAGAGTCAGGAGAGCCTGTGTGTAGTTTGGTGTGAGTGTAGGGGATTGTGATGGGGTGGTGTGAGTGTAGTGGTTGTGACGGGGGGTATATGTGTGTACTGAGTAGAGGATTGGTAGTCAAAGGATTGTGATGGGGAAGTGTGTGTGAAGTTGTGTATTTGTGTGTAGGAATAAGCATGTTTGCAGAGAGCTGTATGAGGCTGTTTGTGTGCAGAGGAGTTTGGAAAGCATAATCCCAACTATACATATAAAATGATGGGGTCTAAATTACCTGTTACCATTCAAAAGAGAGATCTTGGAGTCATTGTGGATAGTTCTCTGAAAACATCTGCTCAATGTGCAGCAGCAGTCAAAAAAGTGAACAGAATACTGGGAATAATTAAGAAAGGGATAGATAAAAGGACAGAAAATACCATGTTGCCTCTATATAAATCCATGGTACGCCCACACCTTGAATACTGTGTGCAGATGTGGTCGCCCCATCTCAAAAAAGATACATTGGAATTGGAAAAGGTTCAGAAAAGGGCAACAAAAATGATTAGGGGTATGGAACAGCTTCCGTGTGAGGAGAGATTAATAAGACTGGGACTTTTCAGCTTGGAAAAGAGAAGGCTAAGGGGAGATATGATTGACGTCTATAAAATCAAGACTGGTGTAGAGAAAGTAGAAAAGGAAGTGTTGTTTCTCATAACACAAGAACTAGGGGTCACCTAATGAAATTAATAGGCAGCAGGTTTAAAACGAACAAAAGGAAGTATTTTTCACACAATGCACAGTCAACCTGTGGAACTCCTTGCCAGAGGATGTTGTGAAGGCCAAGACCATAACAGGGTTCAAAAAAGAACTAGATAAATTCATGGAGGACAAGTCCATCAATGGCTATTAGCCAGGATAGGCAGGAATGGTATCCCTAGCCTCTGTTTGCCAGAAGCTGGGAATGGGCAACTGGGGATGGATCACCTGATGTTCTGTTCATTCCCTCAGGGGCACCTGGCACTGGCCACTGTCGGAAGACAGGAAACTGGGCTAGATGGACCGTTGGTCTGACCCAGTAGGGCCATTCTTATGAGGGGTGTTCATGTGCTGTGGGGTTGGGTAGGTGAAGGTGGGGGGAAGTACTTTGCAGGTGGGGGCTATATGGAAATACACATCGGCAGCAGATGTGAGTGTGTGTAGTTATGCGATTTGTGGGAAAGGGGTGGGTGAGTAGTTGCTGGAGTATATGGGGATTGTGTGTAGGAAAGGGAAGGGGTTGTGTGTGGATCCAGTTTGACAGGAGTGAGGCAGATCATTCAGGCCAAGTGACGGACAGAGGGAGCTCTGTGAAAGTACTGATGGGGCAGGGGTCTGGCTTTTCGCAGTCATACGATTCCCCATCCCCCCTCCATCTTTCCACACTCTGTAACTGTTGTTGTCTTGAATCCTGATTTGTTGTTCGCTACATTTCTTTAATCCAAAACCTCAGAAAACCACTGCAGAAAACAATATTCCCTGCTACCCAAGGGTGAAAGTAATTTACAGGATTTACTGGTACTGCCGGAGTCCTGAGGGGGCGTGGCCTCATCCAGAAGAGGGCGTGGCATCTTCCAGAAGAGGCATGGCCTCTCAAGATTTAAAGGCCCTGGGGCACCAGCTGTGGCTGGGAGCCCCAGGGCCTTTAAATCAACCAGGGGGCCTTTAAATCAACCAGCTGAAGAGGTGGCTGGGAGGCCCCCAGAGCTCAGGGGAAAATTAAAGGGCCCGGGGCTCTGGTCGCCGTGGGGAACCCCAAGCTTTGCAGGGCTGGGGCAGGGATTTAAAGGGCCAAGAGCTCCTGCCACTGAGGGGAGCCCTAAGCCTTTAAATCCTGGCCCCAGCCCGGCCACCGGAGCTGCAGCTGGGATTCAAAGGGCTCTGGGCTGCCCGCAGCGGTGGGGAGCTCTGAGCCCTTTAAATCTCAGCAGCGGCGGTGGGGGGTTTAAAGGGCTCTGAGCTGACTGCAGCCATGGCATCCCAGAGCCCTTTAAATCCAGCCCCAGCCCCAGCCCCAGCCCAGCTGCCGGAGCCAGGGGCGGGGGGTTTAAAGGGCTCTGAGCTGACTGCAGCCATGGCATCCCAGAGCCCTTTAAATCCAGCCCCAGCCCCAGCCCCAGCCCAGCTGCCGGAGTCACAGGTGGGGGGTTTAAAGGGTTCTGGGCTGCCAGCTGTGGAGGGGAGCCCAGAGCCCTTTAAATCCCCGCAGTGAAAGCTGGTTCGGTCTGGCATGGCGTGCTGGCTCTTGCCGGTACGCTGTACCGGTCTGTACTGGCATACTTTCACCTCTGCTGCTATCTAACATCCAAGTTGTGTTATTTACATAACTCACTGGCTGTCCTTTAAGAAGACCTCATTGCTGGACTGGTTCATTTTCCTATGTTGTTGCAGCAGCCCTGCTTCTCGTTGTGTCTTCCAAATTCCTCCTCTTGCCTTTAGCTTCAGATGTGAGACCCAAATCAGTGCAGTGGCTGGCTTGTGGGAGATGGCATTTCTTTGACAGCTGCGGTTCAGAAATAGGGAGGCCAGTGTCTGAATGCATGTCTCTGTCATACACTCCCTTTACAATAAATACTTTAATTAAAAAAAACAAATAGTCACAGGGCAAAAATAACCTGCAGCAAATTGCAGTTAGGCCAACAATGTTGTCTGTGAACCAGTTTTGCTTCCCAGTAAAGAAGCACAGAACAGATTAAAGAGAAAAGGATATGTCTAAAGGGTAAAAGATCATATTTGTTTTTAAATCATGATTGGCTTAAATGTTATGAACATTTTTATAGCACTGCAACATTTTGGGGGAGTGGTCATCTTTGCTTTCTGGTACCTGAGACTTTAGGATTCAGTTGCTTCATGCTTTTAAGCATTTCTCTTCAACCATAAGGACAAGAAAGTTACTTTTTGTCTTGTTTCCTTTTTAAGACTCTCTTGCAATCTCATGATTTCAGCAGCTGGAAATATCATGAGACTCGCAATGAAATCTTGAGAGCTGGGAACGCTGCAAGATTGACGGTCTGTTTTATGGTGCATGTGCCTGTCCCTGCCAGCTCATTTCAGACAAGCAGATTTTTTTTTTTTTTTGGCTACTTAACTTGGGCTAGGTGGAACCTAAACATGAATGGCTCTGCACACCCCTGTGCCATCCATTATGCCAATGAGGATGATTTTTAAAGGTCTTCTAGTGATATTTGTCCAGGGTGAGAGTAGAACTGGCTCTGCTGGAGGGAAGCATCAGGTATAAAAACCCCATGAGCTGTGATGTCCTAGTTATAATGTACAGGTGGCATTATTTCTTATGGAGATAGGCAAGAGGGGTTTGTTATTTCATCTGGGAGGATGTAGGGGTGACTCGTAGAGACCATGGCATGGGGTGAGGATGAGAGAGTAGGGGGCACACAGCTCTGGTGTGGGAGGCATACGGGGGAGGGAGAGGAGAATGGGGTAGCACAGCCCCCAGTATGGGGGGGGGGAATGGGAACTGGTGAAATGAGGGGCATGCAGCCCCTAGCATGGGGGGAATGGGGGATATTGGAGGAATGCGGGGTACATGCCCCTGGCATGGGGAGTTTGCAGGGAGTCCCTAGAATAGAGGGATATGGAAGCGTGGTACCCAGGGAGCTGGGGGCAGAGGGGGTGGGGAGGATGGAGGGATGCGAGAAGCCCCTGAGGTGTGCAATGAGCTCAGCTGAGGCAAGCTACAAAGTGTGCACTCTCCTAATTAATGTCATTGCATGGGCTAGGTAGATTGTACTCTCTGAATTATTATCTGATCATTTCTGTTACAACCCCTTCAGCTGCTGTCCTAAATTTAAAGAGTATCCCACAACTGTTTACCTGTATTATGGAAGAGTTTCCCCTAAAGATGAGTCAGAATCTGACGAGGTTGGCTTAAAAATCACATAGGCCTTTTCGTTTGCTTGATTTTATTTTTTAAAACAAGGATCTTTTTCTTTGCCAGCTGTTGTCTCAATCACACTTTTCTCCGTATCTATTAAAGCTAGAAACCTACTTAAAACACTCATACCACAGCTGAGAGTCGCATCTAATCACATGCCTCCAGCAGCTGGAACTTGAAGAAACACACACTAAATATTGCCAGACTCACAATAAAATCACAGGAACTAGGCGCTGGCTGCTGTTGAATAAGAAACTAGATGGACCAGTCATCTGAACCAATAATGTCAGATCCTGCAGGCCTTAAATGAACATGATGATATTTCAGTGTAATCCCCAGTAGGTTGATCTGCTTTGCTTTGGCCCTAGACTCTTATCCTATGAGACAGCTCCTGCACATACCAATTAAGGCTAATTTTGTTGGGACTGTTTGCCCTGCCTTTCTTTCTCCAGCCAGCTCCTGTGTATTGCTTCAACTGGGAGGGAGGGCAAAAATAATCTCTTTTCCCTCCTCCTTGGCTGCTGTAAATCCGCCAACCAGCAGATGTCTCTTCCGCAAACACAAAAGCTAGGCCAAGAAACCCAAGCAGCTTTTCTTTCCCCAGCAGCCTGGAGTCCTGTCTTTGATCAGTTCACCCGGGGGGGGAATAAAAAATAAAAAAACTTCCTAGAGAAGGCAGCAAAGTAGCATCAGAGAGTTGCAGGGGCGTGGCGGTGTTTTGGGCACCCCATGCAGGCAGGAGAGCTTCCATGCATCTATGTGTGTGGGAAGAGGAAAGGTACAAGGTTTCAGCACAGTAGCAGTAGAATCTGGATTAGTTGCATTTACATTAGCACTAAGAGGAGTGGGGAGGGAGAGCAGCGCTGTGCTGACAACAAGAGGAAGGTGAGAAAAGTCGTTCCTTGCCCTGAAGCAGCGTCAGAGTGAAATCTGCAAAGAAACTTTTCCACACACGCACCCATATCAGGTAAAAAGTTGGAGACACGCGGCTTGCGTGGTGGGGAGTGGGACAGATCCAGCTGTGAAAGAAATATGGCTGCTGAGGAGCAGAGTTTGCAGAGGGTGTATGTGTATGGGAGGGGGGAATCAGTGGGTTGTGATCACTGTCACATCTGTAATGTAGGAGGGTGGTTTGGATCTGCAAGGCGACAACTCATTTGCTGGCAGGGGTGGCTGACTTAGTTTGGCTGGTGCACTGTAATAAAATATTTGGCGGCTGGGGTTGTTTTTAAGAGCTAATGATCTCTCCTGTAGCGCTTTAAACCTGCTGCGGCCCGTTTCCCTAATCCCCAGGGTAGTGTCTGTTTGCACGGTGCAAAAGCTTTGCCTTTGTTGTCGTCTGGGAGCACCCATATGGGCAAACCCATCTCGCCCCTTGCCCCAAGAGCAGCATGCTCCCAGATTTTGAAGCAATGCAGAATCTGCTGCTCAGAACCCGTCTCTGGGGTTTGCTGGCGATTTGTTTGCAAAGGGAACTCAGGATGAGTATGGAAAAAATGCCCAGCCACCTAGGGCTGTAGTCTTTGTAGTGTTCCTACAATTAGTGGACAAGCTTGGGAGTGTCTCTTTGCGTGCGTGTGTGTGTGTGTGTTGCAAAGCTTGAGACAAAGATTGCTATGTGGTAAGACGCAAGGAGGGGTAGATCCAGAGGCTTGTGAGTTGGCTTGGAGGAGTTATCCAAAGCAGGGGAAAACTTTGCAGTGGCAGCCTGAGTTCATTAGGCAATGAATCGAGTGTGGGAAGTTTGCTGGGAGCCTGGTTGGACTCTGGTTCCGGCCTAAGGCCTGCCATCTCCTCCCCAGATGTTCCTTTTATTTTGCTGCGCTGGAGCGTGCAATCCCGGAGGAGGGAGGGCCTCAGAGGGAAACACCCCTGGCTCTGAGTCCATGCTGGGTGTGCCCAGGAGAGCCACACAAGTCGTGGTGGCTGCCGAGAGCCCAGACAACAGGACCACAGTTAAGAAACTGGGTCATTCCAGGCTAAGCTTGTAAACCCGTAATTTGCAGTCAGAAGCAGCTCGTGTTCTGGGAAGGGGATGGGTGCTATGGATTGCCCTAGTTTGCCTGTTTAAAAGATGCTCTCTTAACCCCATCTCTCACGGAGAATGGCAAGCGAGCGCTCTTCCTTGCTTTCTGGTCCCCATGACTCTATCCCCTCAGATGGTCCTAAGGACACGGAAGTAAAAAGGTCAGCTCTCCCTTTTTGTAGCTATTTATAGAGCACCCATCCCTGTGGCATCTAGGTCCTGCGGCCTAGATATTTGTAGCCAGCTGCTCATGCGTGAATGGAGACCCCGTCTCCTTCCCACCCAGGCCTTTCTGACTTAACCATTTCTGTCGTGAGGCCAAATTCACTGCCAGTGTAAATGAGTGCAACTCCGGTTTCAGTGCAGTGCCATAGTCTCATCGAGTCCCATGGTTTCACCAGCTCTGATTCTAATCTGTGTCCTTGTCTGAGGGCTTTCAGAGCAAATTGCTTGCTGCCTGTACAAAGTAAATTACAGTTCTTACCCATCACAAAACTTTTAACTGAATAGGATTTGCATGTAAAGGCTTCCCCTCCCCCTTGTGTTTTTGTATGGTATGTTATCCTCATTTTACAGGTGGGGAAACTGAGGCATGGAACTGGGAATGGTTTGCCCAGTGGGCTACAGCGAGTCAGTGGCAGAGATGAGGATAGAACTCAGGAGTCCTGCTTTCCCCACTAGTCTCCAGGCCTGCTAGCCGTTTAAGACTGAGCATGGACATAAGCAAGTGACATACTCTAGTGGACTAAGGCTGGGGAGGAATTTGGGTGAAAAGTGTTTTCTCAGGGTTTTACTTCTGATAAGATGCCTTTGTCGGCTGTGAGGCAATGGCTGTTTTGACAGCTCCGGGGAGTGGCCTGGGGAAGGAATGTGAGATTCTACAGCACAACATTGCCATCTCTTGTAAGTTTTGGTTTTGTTGTTGCAAGTCTTATGATATTTGATGTTTCTTAAAGTCCCAGCTCCTGGCATCGTGGTGTGGGAGGATCTCAACTTTCCTTTTTTTAAAGTTTCTAGCCCTGGTGGTAGTGGAGAAAAGATTGAAAACGTAAAACCTAAAGGCTCAGTCTCTTTGTCGCTCTTTACAGATCCAGACTAACACGGCTCCCCCTCTGGTACCTGAAGGCTTAGTAATTACTTGTATTATAGTCATAAATGAGGATCCCACTGTGCAAGGTGCTGTACAAATAGAAGAAAAAGAGGGGCCCCATTCCAAAGAGCTTCTAATCTAAGTATAAGAAAAGAGGGAACAATCAGACAGGGGAGCACAAGGAGACAAATAATGGGCAGTGCTCTCAAAGGCCGAGAAGTGAATAGAAAGAACCCCACATCTATATTTAAAAATAATAATAAAAAAAAAAAAAAGCAAACCCCAAACAAATCCATGATTTCTTTGGGATCCTGACTAGTGACTTTTATTTATTTTAGAACCTGGGGCAGGCAGGACTGGTGACAGCTCCATGACTGCAAATGTTCTGATCGTATTTTCCTTGGGAAGAGACATCAGAGTTATCCTTTTAAAGCAAGAGCATTTCCAGCTGGGCTGGCTTGACAGTCTCAGAACTCAAGCCCCTCTGTCACTGGCAAGGCATGTAACCCCCACTGCTTCTCCCACTGCCAATGTGATTCAACCTTGATCTGGGGAGGGGTCCCCCAAAGGGGAAGCTCATCCGTGATCCATTCAGTCCTTAGTCTCGGCAGAGAGGTTATCGAGGAGGGTTCAGGTGGTGTCTAAACTGCAGGTGGCTTTGAAAGCCTGTTTTCAGACATAAGACTACAGAGAATAAGGTGGAAGCAGGATGCTTCTGTCGTGAAGCAGAAGCAGTGGTGGGCGCCTGGATCCTGTCTCTCTATAATCTATCACAACAGATTCCATTACCGCTCGTGCTTTGGCATTAAGGGGGCTGGCAGTGAATTACAATGGCAAGACAGAATTCACAGCTGTTTCAGTATCATTTTCTACCGATGCAGGGTACTCTGGCTCCAAAGCCCTGTAGCTGGCAACTCTTCACCACTCTCCTTTCTCCCTGTAATCCCCTATGTACGCTGCATGCAAATAGAGGAAGCATTAATGTATCCTGGCTGCTTTTAAAGTTCCCTGGGCCTGATCCAGCAAAGCACTTAAGCGTGTGCTTAACTTTTAAGCACAGGAACAGTTCCAGTTGACTTCAGTGGTACTACTAAGGCGCTGATAGTTAAGCATGTGATTAAGTGCTTTCCTGGATCAGGGCTGAAACTGAAAAGAGACTTTCCTCTCTTTTTTTTTTTTTTTAAAGCTGTGGTTGTAGTTGGAAAGGGGCAAATTTTACACAGTCGCTTTTTCCATTCGGTTTGTGTGAATCAGATCTGTAGACCTAACTGACTGAGGCAAGTTTTCAGGCCTGTTGCAGCTCTGAGCCTCGGCTGTAGTTCTTCATCCCTTGCTGGTAGAGCTGTCAACAGCTGACTGCCGAGGCCTTAGCGCTGCTCATGCCATCAGGAGGTGGGAAGAGCCATGAAGGAATTGTTAAGGGCTTAAATTTGCAACATCAACACTTGGGGAGAAGTGAGGGAGCATTTTTTGACTTGTAAATCCAGCGAGTCTTAACAATGAAACTATCCTCGTAGCATAAGGTACGCTGTCAGCTTAACTTTGAGCTAAAATTTGGATCCCATGTACGTAAATGGAGGGCCTCATTCAAAGCCTGTTGAAGCTGCTAGGAATCTTTCCATTGACTTTTGGCTTGTCTACTCGCTCAGGTTGTACCACTATAAAGCAGTAAACCTCCCACTCCTGGCCCATGTCTATGGTGCTTGGCTGGTATACCCATACTCTTCACACAGCGCACAGTCAACTTGTGGAACTCCTTGCCAGAGGATGTTGTGAAGGCCAAGACTATAAGAGGGTTCAAAAAAGAACTAGATAAATTCATGGAGGATAGGTCCATCAATGGCTATTAGTCAGGATGGGCAGGGATGGTGTCCCTAGCCTCTGTTTGCCAGAAGCTGGGAAGGGCAACGGGATGGATCACTTGATGATCACTTGTTCTGTTCATTCCCTCAGGGGCACCTGGTGCTGGCCACTGTCAGAAGACAGGAAACTGGGCTAGATGGACCTAGTCCTTATGTTCTTATACTGGTATACTACACCAGCAAAGCTCTCCTGCAGCGGACGCCGAGGGCAAGTCCACAGTTAAAAAGCTGCAGCTGCACCAATGGAGCTGCGCCACTGTAGTGCTTCAGTGAAGACCCTGCTACACCATTGTGTGAGCTTCTCCTGTCGGTGTCATTAATCTGTTTCCACGAGAGGCGGAAGCTATGTTAACAGGAGAAGCCCTCCCGCTGACAGTACTCTCTGCGCCCCAGGCTAGGTTTTTCACACCCCTGAGTTATACTGACATAAGTTTGTAGTGTAGACCTGGCCTATATATAGTGGCAAAACTGCACTTTTGCCTGTACAGCTTATTCCAACCTCTACCCTGAGCAAACCCAGCGATATTAGTAAAAGCGCAGTGTTGCTGGTCCAGCTGTGTCTACCCTGGGGTCTTTTGTTGGTGCAGTTTTTTCAGTCAGGAATCGCAGCTCTTTGCACCCCTGACTGGCAGAAGTCTATAGTGTAGACCAGGAGTCGGCAAGCAAAGCTGATATCCGTTAGGTGTGTGTCTGTCCAGCTGCAAATGAGCTGACCTGTAACGATTATTGGAAATCTCATAATGGAATTATTAGCTCACTCTTTTCTCTTCTCTTGTATGTGTTTATTCAGGGAGGAGTCTTACTGCTGGAGCTCCAGCTGACAACTCCAGTGCTGCCCATAGCCCAACCCAGTTAAATCAGGAAAAATAGCTACGGGAGAAAAACTGGAAAGGCAAGTCAACGCACTAGGTGGAAAGACACACAGATCGGGTCAAAACAAGATAAGAAAGCACCAGCCCTCTGCTCTGTTGACATAACCTCAAGGCTAGAGAGAAAAGGACTGTTGGGTAAAGAATTGAGAGGAATCGGGAGATTCCAGACCATTGATAAGGCGAGAATTAGCCAAACAACTCCACTGACTTTGCTTTTTTTATTTTATGACTTAAAAATACTTTTTGTAGGAAAATCTTTGCTCTATAGATTGAAGGGGCTGGGCACATACGTTTTGTAGAATTACGTCAGGCCTGTTTTGCAAGTTAGTTGTTCTGTCTTTGTTTGGTTTTGAGTTAAAGCTCTCCCCTTCTTTCTAGATTATTGTTACTTTTCTACACCCTGAAAAGCATTGAGACGCCAGTTGCAGACGCACCTTTTTTAATTTTTTTAAAGGTGATTTTGAGCTATAATTATCCAAAGTATAGACACACACAGAGCAGGTGGAATATTGCATTTCATCACTGCTGAGTAATTGAATTTAAAACAGGAAAGGAAGAGGAATTGGGATTAATTTGCCTTGAGAAAATTGATTGATAAAGGATAGGCCAGGGATCAGTTTGGAATCAGGGTTTTTTGGGAGAGGGGGACATTTAAAAAAACAACTTTCATAGAAACCTCAAAGTGCCTAACAAAGATTTTTATTTTAAATACCCTGGGTTGACCAAGCAGAACTAAATAGATTCTGGAACAAGAATTAGACCGTTTTAAAAGGAACTATTAATTATAATCTTTTTAGATATACTTTTGTTATTAATTAGAACAAATTTAATGGGATGGAAGGGGACTCTAAATTAATAGACAGGAAGAGGAAAAAGCTCGGAACCTGATAAATGAATAACAGTTTGTTTTGCTTAAAACACTAGTTTTATATCCTTGAAAGGAACATTGTCCTTTGATTGGTACTGGACAGATTTGACGTCTTTGTAAAGGCTAGGTTGAGACGTGGGGATCTTCTTTTTTTTTTTTCAGAAGCAGGTTGGGGTTGTTGTTGTTGGTTACCCCCCTCCACTCGTGTTCAGCGGAATCGACTTCCCTAAGAATTTGTAGAGTCAGGAACGGGAGCGAAATACGCGACAGTCAGACTGCAGCAGAAAGTGAACCGGGATTGCAGCTGGCGCTGCTTGCTGGAGAGAGACCGGCCCGCACGATCCGCTCCCTGCCTCGGTGAATGTACTAAAAACACTGAGGGGCACTGCGGAAAGGGTTTTGTCTGGGCCAGATGGAGCCCCGACTCGAGCAGGTGGATCCCTTGGCTACGAAAGGAGACGATGTAAACACAGAAGTCACCAGACCTGAAATCTGCCAAGCCCCTCTGGGGCTAGAGGGGGACACTGCTGGCATGGGGGATGGAGCCCAGGCTGCAGCAGGGCAAGGCAGCATTCTGAATGGGCAGGAGCCAGCAAGCCCAAAGGGGACTGGGGTAACGCACAGTGAGGAGGCTCCTTCTGGGCAGGGCAGCTCGAGCTGCCAGCAGGCCTCAGACCAGGAGCATGAGGACACCCCAAGGAAGGATCCATCCCCGAGAGCAGGGCCCAGTGACGAAGCCAGGCAGCTGGAGCGTGGGGAGCCAGAAGGAAGAGCGGACCCCAAAGAGAAGCAGCCTCCTCTGAGCAGGAGCATCCAAACGGGAGGAGTCGCCTCCCCACAGGACGACCCCATCTCCAGCCTCAGCCCAGGTGCCGCAGAGCCCGAGCCTGACTTCTATTGCGTGAAGTGGATCAGCTGGAAAGGGGAGAGGACACCCATCATCACCCAGTGTGAGAATGGGCCCTGCCCACTCCTGGCCATCATGAACATCCTGTTCCTGCAGTGGAAGGTAGGTGGGAGCCAGGGGAGGGGCGCTGGGCGCAAGGAGATTGAATGTAGTTCATGTGAGAGGCTGCTGTCTAGTGGCATGGAGGAGGCTACTTGTACTGAGAGGTTGGATGGCTTGAGGGTTAGGACACTGACCTAGCACTGGGAAGACCCAGGTTCAAGATCCTGCTCTGCCACAGACTCTGACACACCTTGGGCCAATCATTAGCATCTCTGTGCCTCAGTTTCCCCAAATGTAAAATGGGGATAACAGCCTAACCCCCCATGGGTGCTTGAGGCTATAAAGTGCTCCGATACAATGGGGCCCAGATAAGTATCCAGAATACTGGGGAAACCTGCCCCAAGGGGGAACTTAATGAGTCGTGCTAGCTACCTGCTGTTGTGCGTGTGTGGGAAACATGCACCATGCTCCTCAAGCTTCTGTTGCCACAGAACTGTTCTGCAGTCACTGAAGCGTTTGCGTTCTGAACTCCCGTTGTCAGGGTTCTTGCCAGCGCCAGCCCACTGAAGTGGGTGAAAAGACTCCTATTGCCTGCAGTGGGCTTTGGAGCAGGCCATGGGTATCCTGGTATGTGTCTGACATTACGGTAAAAATAAGTCTAGTCAAGTCTCATGCTTCAGGGCACCTGCTGGCTACCACAGGGATCAGGAAGAATTTTTCTACCTCCATGCAGTCTTGCTAGGTAACATGGCCGAGTGGATCAGGGGCTGAACTCTGGAAACCTGGGTTCTATTCCCAACCCTGCCTCTGGTTTGCTGTATGACCTTGGGCAAGTCACTACCCCACTATGTGCCTCAGTTTCCCCATCTGTAAAATGGGGATAATGAGACTGATGCGGTGTGGGAAAGTGTTTAGCAACTGATGGATGAAAAGTCCTGTAAGTGGGTGGTTGTTTTATTGCCATCTTCTGAAACATCAGGTGTTGGCTGGTGGTGGTGTGGGTTTCCCGACATGGAATAATGGGTTACGAGGGCTAATGGTCTGAATCAGTATGGCAGGAGGCGGACTAGATGGACCAAGTGTCTGACCCATTATGGCTAAAGCGGGGCTACCGAGTTAGCTGGATCATCTCACGTGGCAGGGCTAATCTGCGTAAGGATGTTATTGGGATTGATTATCCCTGTACCGTGATTCAAAGGGAAGCCTCGAGGGTCAAAACCGTGCTGGGAGAGAGGGGCCTTGGCTAACTTCCCCACCCCCGCTCTGTCTGCAGGTGAAGCTCTCCCCCAAGAAGGAAGTGATCACATCGGATGAGTTGATGGCGCATCTCGGTAAGTGGGGAATTCAGGAGAGCACCTGAGGGGACCGGGCTTCCCGGCACTATGCTGTGTTCCTGGGGTGCTTAAAATTCCCATCAGCTTCTCTGGGAATTCTAGGTGCACAAAGAAGAAGACAGGACCGGGCCCTTAATGCTATCTCCTGCCTGCTTGTGTGGGTGCCTTTCTCCCCGGTCCCAAACACAAATGGAAAACAGGCTGCATTTAGTGCATCTCTGTTCTGTTCCCCACCCCCCCTTCCATCCCAGTCTTCATCCCCCATCCCATCAGGACAATGCTGCAGGGCTAGACTGAGAGCCATCAAAGGGGCCTTTCCATTGAGCCTGTGCAGGAATTGCCATCTTGACCATAATCTAGATCCAGCCCACGCCCAGGGATAGGCCAAGCCCTTGCCCTGGTCCTAGAGGCAAAAAGGATACTCCAGTTCCTGGCTCTTCCACAGACTCCCTGTGTGACCATGGTCAAGTCACTTAGCCTCTCTGTGCCTCAGTTTCTCCATCTGTACAATGGGGATAATAGCCCTGTTCTGGCTCATGGGGTGGGTTGGGGCTGTGAGGATAAAAACATTAGTGAATGGCGCCCAAGTATTACCGTATTGGGGGACTAGATAAGTACCATCCATCAGTAATAGGGACTGGGTGTTTTCTTGTCTCAAAGGCGACTGCATCTTGTCCATCAAACCCCAAGAGAATTCAGAAGGGCTGCAGCTCAACTTCCAGCAGGTAAGACCATCTGGATCCACCCCTCACCCCGCCTCTGCAGAGTATCGAGGGAGGTGTGGGTGGCAGGGTTTACAAACGCCTATCCTGTCATCCTGAACTGCAGCCCCGCTGCGAGGGGGAGAGACCTCGCGTGCCGCAAAAGGAATCTGGGAGCTGTGTAGCTAGCAAGAGTAGTCTAGCAGTTAGAGCGCTGGACGGGGACTTGTTCTGCCATAGGCCCGGTTGATGCCCTTGTGCAAGCCACTTAATCCACCCAGTGCCTCAGTTTCTCCATCTATTTAAACAAACAAAAACCCCAATGTCTGTGTCTGTATAAAACAGGGTTGGGCAAACTGTGGTTCACGAGCCACACGCGACTCTTTTACAATGAGCATGCAGCTCGTGGAGCCCCCCCCGTGCTCCCCACATTCTCCACCTACCAGACTTGAGCCCCGGCAGGTGCCTCCCGTGGGGCAGAAGCCCCAAGTCCCGGCAGCTGTGCCCTGGTTCTTGAGCTTCTGTAGATTGTTCTGTGCGGCTTGGAGGGTCAATGAATTTGGCCAGCGCTGATATAAAATAAAATAAAAATTATTTAGGTGACACTTTCCATCTGGGTTTTAGGGATTAAAAAAATTCCATGCCTGCATTTGTGGCTGGTGAAGGCCAGATAAGTGCCTGAATGCTGAGATAAGTAGCAGAATTGTTGATTGGGCAGGCAACGGCGTGCGATTTCAGAGCTGCATGCTGCTCCATCTTCCTTCGCCCTGTCCCCCCCTCAGGATGCCGTCCGCCTCGAGGGCACTTTCCACTGGGTTGGGAGAGGAGCTGCTGAAGCTAAAGGAGGGTGTTGGCCCAAGAACAAATGGGGATTAAACTGGTCAGGAGTCAATGGAGACTGGAAATTTAAAAGCAGGTTTCTAGCCACCAGAGGAGGGAAGTTCTGGACCAGCCTCCGATAGGAGAGGGAAGTGGCCTAACTAGTCTGAAGATGGAGCTTGATCAGTTTCTGAACGGGCTGACGTGGCAGGATTGTCTGTGCTAGCAGGGACTCCGGACTCCTTTCAGACCTGTGTCCTCCATTCCACACGGGTGTCTTGTCTGGATTTCTATCAGCTGTGCAGCCCCCTCTGGTGCCGGTGTGCAGCCCTGGTTACCCCAGCCCCAAAAGAATAGGGCAGAACTAGCGCGGGGTTCAGAGAAGGGCAGCGGGAATGGCTGGAGGCCTGAAAAGACTCTCCAATGAAGCGAGATTGGAAACTTTGGGATTGTTTTACCTTGCAGAGGAGGCAAATAAGGGGAGACACAGTAAAAGCGTATGCAGTCGTGAGTGGGACAGAGAGTGTCGAGCAGGCACTTCTGCTCTCTCTCGTTTATATGCGAACAAGGGGATACGCTAATAAAAGGAGATGTGTGATTAACCTGTGGAACTCCTTGCTGCTTAAGGCCACTAAGGCCAAGAATACAGCATGGCTCAAAGAGGAGTTGGGTGTCCATATGGAGAACAAGTAAAGCCAGAACTGGACCAGCTAATGCTGACTATATGAGCACTGGAAGGAAGGCAGAACTTCAGGGTTGAAATCCATCTCTGTAGGGACTAGGAGGAGCTGTTCGGGGAGGCGGGTCATCCCACTACTGACTCCTGTGGGGTTTGTGCACCTTCCTGTAAGGCATGTGGAGCAAGCCGTTGTGGAAATTGGGATACTGGGCTTTAGGTGGGTTCCGATCTGATCCAGGCTGGCCATTCCTATGCTCAAAGCACTTTGCAAGCACTAATGGCTCGTCTACACAGGGAAATGGATTGGCATAACTAGTGCCGAAGAAGCTCTTCCGGAGCAGCTGTCCTTGTGGATGCTCAGTTCCAGAATAAACATGACTTTAGTCCAGAATAATTACTCCCCTTTGGAAGCGCGCTGATTATTCTAGAGCAGAGGGACTCTTGTTCTGGAGTGGAGCGTCCACACGGGGAGCGAGTCTGGAATGGCTCCTCTGGTCAGTTTCTCTGTATAGACAAGTCCTGACTGAGATTCACAGCTGCCTGCTAGGAAGTTCGTTACAGTAGTGCCCGATTTGGGATTGGGACCCCATTGTGCTGGACGCTGTGCAGGCCTCGCAAGGGATGGTCCCTGCACGTAGAGGACACAGATTGGTGTGTGACCAGGGCCAGAAAGAGAACCCAAAAGTCCTAGCTTCCAGTTGGTACTGCTGGGAACGCTAGCCGAGGATCAGGGCTCCGTTGTGCCAGGTGCTGCACAGACAAGTCACAGAGAGACTGTCCCTGCTCTGGAGTGCTTATGACCGATGCGACAGCAGGATGAAAGAGACCGACGAGGCAGGGATAGGAGGAAAGCAGGAATCCCAGCCCCTCTCTTGCCACAGCTCCTCTGTCTCCTGTCTACACAAGGTGCTGCCCTCTCTCTTTCCCGACTCCAGAACGTCAATGATGCAATGATGGTCCTGCCCAAACTGTCCACGGGGCTTGACGTGAACGTGAGGTTCACGGGTGTCTCTGACTTCGAGTACACCCCAGAGTGCATTGTCTTTGATCTCCTGAACGTCCCACTGTACCACGGCTGGTTAGTGGACCCACAGGTGAGCGCCGTTGCTGTAAAGTCCACGCTGTGCATCGAATGGATACAAGCCAGAGCCAGTGTGTTGGTGCATGGAGGGGGTGGAGCAGGGGAGCGGGAGACAATGTGAAATAGTGGATAGAGTCCTTAACTGGACCTCGTAGCACTGAGTGTCATCTCCAGCTCTGCCACTGCTCTGCTGAGTGACTTTGAACAAGTCACATCCCTGCCCCATGCCTCAGTTTCCCCATTGCAAAGTGTTTTGAGATCTGCTGGTGAAAGAGCAGTGGGAAAGAGTTCGATGGCATTATGGTTATCATATGAGCAGGAGCAAAGGCAGCTGTAAATTCAGAGGAGGGTTTAGGAATTGACGAAGCTGAAGTCCTGTCCAGAGCTTCTTAATTCAGCTTCTCATGGCTGCTGGTAGCTGAGAATGTCTGGGGGGAAAACGAAAGGTTTGGGGGCCGCTCAAGGGCCATCACTCCACGCAGTGGGGTGACACCCGTCCACGTCAGCTCCAAGAACAGAGGGGACGATCTGTGGGAGGGGACGGTCCAGCCGGGCAAGAGATGGTGCATTCTGTCTCCGCAACGTTGTGCGGTCGTGCCAAGCTGATGCCAGTTTCGGCCCCGACTATGGAAGGAAGTCAAGCCCAACCCCCAGATAGTGGGAGAAGAGCAGAAATATCTCTGGGACCAAGAGCTAGGGTTTGGGTCGATGCTGAGACACAAAGGCGAGCGGCTGGGGCAGGGGTTTTGCAGGTGAAATCCTGGCCTCGCTGAAGCTGGCAGCAAAACTCCTGTGGGCTTCAACAGGGCCAGGCTTTCTTTGCCCATCGGCTGCCAGTTTGAATCCAGTCGGGATGGTAGTGACCAAGCACTCTGCCCCCCTGGAGCAGGGCTCTGGTCCCATTTTCAAAGCAGATGTGTCCGGATTGCCGCCCAAAAAAGCCACCAATGTAAGAGCTTCCCTCGTTGGCTGCCCAGCAGAGAGCTGAAGATGGAGCAGGCCACTCTGCCTGAGCTATCCCCATACAGAAGGATGAGGTGCCTTCTTCCTGAACAGGTGGGGGCAGGAGTGCATTGTGGTGGCCCAGCTGTCCCAGATCTGGGACTAACCAGGGACCCTAGTCTCCTGTCTCCTTCATTTACAACTTAAAACCAAAGGTGCAGCTAAAAGACCAGTGGAAACACCAGGGCAGGTTTGCCCCATTGCTGGCAATGGCACAGAGGGCAGGCAGCCTGCGCCACCCCGATGCAGGGGCAGTGGGCACCCATCTGGCCCTTACTGGCACCTGTGGTTCTGTGGCCCCCCGTGGGGCTTTGCAAGGCAATGGATAGCCAGAGCGCAGGACTGCGCCAGAACTCCCAGATTGGGTGCAGGGCTGGCTCTGCTCGAGGGGAGCATCCCCTTGTGGGGCGGAGGGGCAGGCTGCACGGGCATTAAATTCCCTGTGCACCATCCTCGCTGGCGCAAAGGGGCTGCAGGGTAGCGACCAGTCAGGCCTGTGCTTTCCCATCTGGGCTGGTTTAAAAAACCCTCTCGGGAGCCCTCCCTGGGCTCCTGGGGCCATCTCCTTCCCCCTCCCCTTCTCCTCCAGAGCCCGGATGCTGCCCAGGCCGTGGGCAAGCTGAGCTACAACCAGCTGGTGGAGAAGATCATCACCTGCAAGCACTCGAGCGACCCCAACCTGGTCACTGAAGGTAAATCCCCATCCCCTGGGGAGCTCAATTCCCTGCCCCCCTGCTGAACACCAGAGGCACTCGCCCCTCCTTAGGGGCATTGTGAGGGAAGCGATTTCAGATCTGCAATGGGGTAGACTCCGTGGCCAGATTCACTCCTGCACTGGTATGGGGGAGGGGGACAGTTTCCCCTAAACAGGGGTTATGGGAGCCTGTCCCCCCCTCAGGGGACCCCCCCCCCATGTGCCAGCAGAAGAGTGCAGATTAACCAGGGTACAGGCTTGCTCATGGGTAGCGAGGAACTGGGGTTCCCCAGGGAATCTGAGGATGTGCATCCGACCTTTGAAAGGCCTGGCTGCGTTGAGGGTGGGGGTACTGCGGTTTGGGACACTCCCCGCTTCACCCGATTTCCACCAGCCCACCCAGTGTCGCCAGGTGGGAAAAGCTCAGGGAGGAGCCACCCTGCGCCTGGCTGCGTTTCTGTTGCCAGGTTGCCCTGTCTGGCATCAGATGAACGGGCCGTTGGGTTGCACCCAGGAAGATTAGCTGGGGACGAGACATCAGAGCCATTCCCTGGCTGCCTGGGCAAATGCTGACTCCTCTACGGGCATGGAGGGAGCTAAACGGCAGAGCACCTGCACCCCCCCCCCCCAAGGTATTCCCTCCCAGCCCCTACTGCTGCTCGGTGAAGGTGCAGCTTGTTTGCTCCAAGCCTGTGCTTCCCAGCTGTGGGTCGCTAGGCAGAGTGGCCCAGTGGGTAGGGCACTGGATTGGGACGCAGGAGATCTGGGTTCCGTCCCCTGCTCTGACACTGAGCAAGTCACTTCCCTTCCCTCTGTCTCTGGTTTGGTAAATCGGTTTAGCTGCTGTCGGTAAATTTGTAGGCACAAGTTGAACCGGTTTCACACCCATTGTAGGGGCACCCACGCTGAGTGCCAGTGTAACCCCCCCCGTTCACACCTGCACCCCACCCTAGCTCACAATTCGTTTCTCCACCCCAGGCCTGATCGCCGAGCAGTTCCTGGAGTCCACGGCCACCCAGCTGACCTACCACGGGCTGTGCGAGCTCACGGCCGCGGTCAAAGAGGGGGAGCTGAGCGTTTTCTTCAGAAACAACCACTTCAGCACCATGATCAAGCACCAGGTCAGCCCGGCCCCTTTCGCCCACATCTCTGCCTTCCATAACCGCTGCTGTGTGCATTTTCACACAGGAGCTCTGGGGCTGGGGAGGCACCAGGAAAGGGTTAAGGGGCTACTTTGAAGGCCCAAATAGAGATACTGGGGAAACTGAGGCACGGCTGCTGCCCCAGCACAGCCCTTTGTGGCCCGGAGCGGCATTTGTGGCAGCCATGCCTCAGTTTCCCCAGTGTCTCTATTGGGGCCTTCAGTAGCCCATTAACCTCCATGCAAGGCAGGAAAGGGTTGAGTGATGGTGACCCCTTGATTGCAACATCCCCAGGGGTTGTGGTCTCTGTGCCCTAGTGAATCACAGGCCTGGTCTACACTACGTGTTTAAATCGATTTAAAGAGCGTTAAATTGATTAACGCTGTACCCGTCCACACTACAACGCCCTTTATATCGATATAAAGGGCTCTTTAAATCGATTTCTGTACTCCACCCCGACAAGAGGAGTAGCGCTAAATTCGATATTAACATATCGGATTATGGTTAGTGTGGACGGAAATCGACGTTATTGGCCTCCGGGCGGTATCCCACAGTGCACCAACTGACCCGCTTCTGGACAGCAATCTGAACCGATGCGGCAGCGGGCATGTAAACAGGAAAAGCCCCCGAACTTTTGAATTACATATTCCCTAGTTTGCCCAGCGTGGAGCTCTGATTCAGCACGGGTGGCGATGACAGTCCGAAATCCAAAAGAGATCCAAGCATGGAACCGTACCGGGAGATACTAGATCTGATCGCTTGTATAGGGAACATCTTTGTATCAGCTCCCGTTAACAGAAACACGAAATGCCAACCGTTTGAAAAAAAATCTCACCAGAAAACACAGCGCTGCGGACAAGCGATACACGGGAAGCCAGAGACCAACGATCGGACCTCATGGATGGAGGGGGTACTGAAGGACTCCAGCTATCACAGTCCACAGCAGTCCGAAAAGTATTGCACTTCTGGCTGACTCCCAACGTCTGTAGGTTCAACACAGTGTCATGGCGTGGTTCAGGAAAGCTCTCAGTATTCTTTCCCCCACCACACGTGAAAAAAAAGGGAAAAGACATCTTGACTATTTCCAATGTCACCCTATGTTAATGAAAGCTGCTGGTAGAACTCATGCTGCAAGCCAGTGAAGAGCATATCCGCGTCCTCTCCTCTCCTCCTCCCGTGTAGACCGGTGGCAAGATAGGACATAGTAACCGTCCTCATGAAGATCTAACATGTATGTACATACGAGGCAAACATATGCGGTTACTACCAGAGATAGACACGAACGGCTACAACCCAGCTTCACCAAGCAACTGGGGTGCTTCAGCCCCCTCCATTTCCGGCAGCGTTTGGAGTGAAGAAAAAGATTCTGTAACTGCCTGGATCTGTCATAATGCAGCAGCATGCTGGGACTCCTCCCCACACACCGCTATGTCGCTGACTACATCGCCGCCGGAGGCTGCCTCCCCCTCATACTTATGTCAACATAAACAGCTCAGTGTTCTTATTCACTGATCATCTTTAATTCTTATGACACACAAATGGGCAGGAACATGCCACGGTAGCCCAGGAAGGATGGCGGGAGGAAGGGAAGAAACGGTGGGGTGTTGCAGAGGCACCCCCTGAAGACTGCACTACGGACACTGAGTGCTCTGATACACTGGCCCTCATACACTTGCCCACTATTCTAGGCAGGACTGACTCTATTTATACGAAACATAAGGGAGGCGATTGGGCTCAGTCCCAAGTGATCAATCCCAATTTTGCATTTGCGTTGTGCCCCCAGCGTTTCCAGCCAGGGCACTCATGAACAGCAGCTAGACACGTACAAAAGGAAGGAGAGAATACCGCACTCATTGCCAGTTTTCCTCCGCAGTAGACAGTCAGAACGACCGGTAATCAATACTCTGCTATCATTGACAAAGAGCAAGGTGAATGCTGCTTAGTGTAGCGTTGGAGTATCGCCTCTCTGTCCAACGGCATCTCCCAGTAAACCATACAGGTGCCGGAAAAAAAAAAAAGCTGAACGGCTCCATGGTTTGCCGTCTAATGGCGTCTGTCCAGGGGCAATCCAGGAAAATGGCGAGAAAGGATTGTCCAGCTGATGAGTTTTCCACCGGAGAAGGAATGAACTGACGACATTTACCCAGAAAACCACCCATGACAATAATGATTCAACCAGATTCCAAAGGGCGGGGGCACAATGCAACGCTTCAGAAATCGACGTTAGCCTCGGAGCATGGACGCACAACGCCGAATTACTGTGCCTAGTGTGGCCGCATGAAATCAAATTTATAATATCAGTTTTATAAAACCGATTTTAGCTAATTTGATATTATCCCGTAGTGTAGGCGTGGCCACAGGCTGCCGCTCCGCCCGCCCTCCAAGGGCTTTCAAGTGGACGCTGTCTCTTCTTCATCTCTCCACAGGGCCACCTGTATCTGCTGGTCACGGACCAGGGTTTCCTGCAGGAGGAGAAGGTGACCTGGGAGAGCCTGCACAACGTGGATGGGGACAGCTGCTTCTGTGACGCCGAGTTCCACCTGAGCCACACCCTGGGGAAGGAGGCGGCCGGCAGCTCCCCCCAGGAGCAGAGGCAGGTGGACCAGGTAGGAAACAAATGGCTCAGCGGAGGCCGGACTGCGTTGGGATGTGGTTAGTTACAGTACCAGAGCTGAGTGGTTAGAGCAGAGGGGGCTGGGCTTCCAGACTCCTGGGTTCTGTTACTGGCTCTGGGAGGGGAGAGGTGGCAGGGTCTAGTGGTTAGAGAGGTGGGGGAAGGCACTGGGCTTCAAAGCTCCTGGGTTCCTTTCCAGCTCCAGGCAGGATATGTGGACTAGAGAATGAAATTTGTAGCTCCCCTGCTTTTCTGACTGAAATGTGTCACCTCCAGGAATCAGTATCTACTGTAGCAGGATCCTTATCTTTAGGACAATGTTGTCTAGTGGTTAGAGTGGGGTGACGCTGGGAGCCAGCGCTCCTGGGAGCTGTCCTGGGTGGTCAGTGAGGGAAATAGGAACTCAGAATCTGTCTGGGTGGCTCTGTCTCTTAACCCCTCTGAGCTTCCATTTCCCCCCTGCACACACACTCCCCGTAGAGCGAGAGTGATAGACCCTCCAGAAGGAGAGGGGGTCATTGCGGACAGGTGGCCTAGCCCAGAGCCTCTGAGCCTTCCAAACCCCCCTCCCTTGATGATCACTGCTAAAGTGAATTCATGCAGAGGCCTGTTGAGACTGACGTACCTCTTCAGCGACTTGTCTCTAGTTCCTGCCCCTAAGTGTTTTGCAGCACTGTTAAATGACTGCTGCGTTGCTCCCCAGAGGTGGCTGCATGCCAGCGCTGGGTGAGTGATCCTGTACATGCACAATTTGTATAGGGCTTTGGAACCCTCCGGGAAATAAGATCTCTTCTTCTGTGTATCTCACTCCCTGGAAGTCCCAGCGCTGACCATCAGAGGGGTAGCCATATTAGTCTGGATCTGTAAAAGCAGCAAAGAATCCTGTGGCACCTTATAGACTAACAGACTTTTTGGAGCATGAGCTTTCTCTAGCTTGCTTGCATATATATACCTGCCCCTGGAAATTTCCACTACATGCATCCGACAAAGTGGGTATTCACCCACGAAAGCTCATGCTCCAAAACGTCTGTTAGTTTATAAGGTGCCACAGGATTCTTTGCTGCTAGCACTGACTATGTCTCCCCCCACCTTTGCCCTCAGGACTACATGATAGCCCTGTCCTTGCAACAACAGCAGCAGGGCCCCTCTGCCCTGAGCGACCTAGAGCTTGCGCGCCAGCTGCAGCAGGAGGAATATCAGCGGCAGCAGCAGCCAGCGACGCCTCCTGCGCAGGTAATGGGCCCTGGCATCCCTCCCAGAATACATTGCAGCCGCATCCCACTCCCCTGCTATGAGGACCTTCCTTCCTCCGGGATCCTGGGGAGCCTGTCAGCGCTGCTCCTAGACCAGGGATGCTGTGGGGGTGGCACCCTCCTATGGTGAGGGACACTCGAACTCGTGCCTCCTGCATGGTGGGGCAGGGTGGGCCCATTCCAGCCTCCCTCTAACCCTCCCACCCAGGAGTTGCCCAGCTCAGCCCAACCATCCCTCTTGCTGGTCATACCAGTATTCCCCCTTGTGTGGGGACTACGCTCCGGTCACACTCGGTGGTGCTGGGACTGCTACTCCGTCCTGTGCAATTCTGTCTCCTCCTCCCCATGGCCTAGCTACAGCCCGCAGGCCTGTGCTCCGTGGCCAAGGGCAGAGCGGGGATCTGTGGTTTTGCATGGGAATCTAACTCCAAAGCCTCGGTGGTCTCCACTGCAGCAGGACAGCGACTGGAGCCTGGAAGTGAGGCCAGGCACCTGGGTTCTGTTCCCAAGCCTGTGGAGGGTGCTGGGGGGAGATGCCTATGGAGGGTGCAGTCCTGGAAATTGGGACCCATTGACTCAGATTGCTAGCTCTGGGAGGAGTATTGCCTAATGATTAAAGCAGGGAGCAGGCGCCAGGACACCTGGGTTCCAGGCCATGTGCCAAGTCACTTCCCCTCTCTTTGCTTCCATTGCCCCCTCCTAGGAGAGGATATTGGTGGGGAGGGGAATGGGACTGGTCTGAATAGCACCCTGAGATCGCTGAAGGCAGCAGCTGCTTTTTCGTCTCTTTGGTTTCAGGGGAGAGCTCAGCCGTCCGTCCGGCCAGCCGGGGAACGCAGGCAGAGACACAAGCAGGAGTCGGACTGCGTCCTCCTCTAGAGCCACTCGCCCCCTGCCTGCTGCTTTCGGACCCCTCGCCCTCCCACGGTCCTGCCATGTCACCATAAAGACTCCCAGACGACAGTCCCTGCGGGGCTCGCCTCGCCTCCGGTTCCCCCGCCCGCCGCCCTCCCCAGCACAGGACCTGCTTCCCTAAGAACTCAGTCCTGGCTCCCGCACTGTGGGGGTGAAACCTCGGGCCATGCTGCTGGCTTTTCCCTGGCCTGTGTATTGCAGCGCATGAGGGCTGGCACAGACCTTCCAGGGCAGAGTCCAGCTGGGCTGTGCATCGGCTGCAGTTTCTCCTCATCCCTGACGCCCTCAGCTGTACCTTGTACTTCTGAGCTCTCACCAAAGATGCCGAGTGTTCTCCTCTGCCAGCTCACACCCTCTGGCTCCCTCTGAGCTTCTTCCCTGCAGAGCTCTGTGGTAGAGGCAGAGAGTTCAGTGATCAGAGCCTGGACTCCTGGGTTCCATTCCCAACTCTGGGAGTGGAGTCGGGTCTAGTGGTTAGAGCAGGTTGGGGCTGGGAGCCAGGACTCCTGGGTTCTAGTCCCAGCTCTGGGAGGGAAGTGGGATCAGTGCTTAGAGCAGGGTGTGGGTGGGAGCCAGGACTCCTGGGTTCCATTCCCAGCTCTCACCCTGACTTGCTGTGGGATGCTGGGGCAAGTTGCTTTCCCTCGCCACCACCCCTCCCGTTCCTCCATTTCTCCATCTGATGAGGCGGAGGGGAGAAAAGGAGGTGATGGTACCGGTGCACCCACTCCATCCTCAGATGCTTTGGAATCCCCAGAGAGAAGCAGCTGTGATGCTGTGAAAACACAGAGGCTTATTTAACAGGGACGAAGCGGCAGCCGCCGGCCTCCCTCGGGCGGGGGCAGCTAACCCACTGAGCGTGCCAGGCAGCTGCCCGGCGCCTCTCGTGAATTCACGTGCAGGCTCTCTGGGACGGGGGGAGCACTGACAAAGGTGTGTCCCTCTCCTGCTGCAGGTGGAAGGAATGCTCTGCACGGCCTTGGCGCAAACAGGAGGATGCAGAAGGTAGCCAATGAGTTGCTGCCTCCTTATTTAGATTTTCATGGCAGGGTGAGCACAGACTCTGGACAAGCACCTTCCCCGCCCCCCCTCCTATCAATCCCATCTAGTCTCCCCTTGGGTGGGTCTGATCCTGCACTCAGCAGTCTCCCCTTGGGTGGGAATTCTACGGGCAAGGCCGTTGGCTCTAATTAACTAAGGCAGCGAGTGGATCTGTGGCGGGGGAGGGGAACCTGTCGGGTCAGAACTCTCTGTCCAGCCCAGTGATGTGAGCTGAGCTGCAGGAAGCACATTTTCAGGGTGCATTGAAATAATTGCAGAGTAAAGCGCACAGAGCCTAGGAGCCAGGGGGAGGGTTTGGATGTAAATTCCCTGCTGGGACAAAGCTTTCCCTTAGCCCTCTCCACTGTGGCAGCTTCCTCCCTCGAGCAGGGAGGGTTTAAACCAGGCCCTGTGGAACACAGCCTGAGGAGGGATGGTGGGTCATTGCCTGGGCCAAACCTCATTGGCATCAGTAGCCACCTAGCTGGGTCGTGGAGGGTACTCGGAGCCCCTTCTGTTGCAAGACGCTGAGTGACACAGGATGCTCCTGGTCTAGCAGCAGCCAGCAGGACTTCCAGCTCGAGTGGGGGAGAGCGCGGCTACCCCAGCTCCCAGGTGACTGCACACTGGATCGCAGCGCCTACCAGGGAGGAGAGGAATTGATCGAGATGCTTGCTGGCCATTCCAGCAGGTCAGCAGTGGCTGAGCCCACAAAAATGGCCAATATCCCAGAAGAAGCATCTCTTGTTCCCGTCCTTTTCTGGTTCTGCCCAATCCCTCGTCCTCATCTAGACAGCTTCCTCCGCAGAAAAGCTGCAGCTCCTCATCCTGTGACATCCCCCACCTCCACCCCGTGAATTGAATGGGATCAGGATCAAACCTTGAGGATACTAACGAACCGTCTGCGGTAGGCGTCTGGGCACTTCCTTTCACAGGCGGCTGGGCTCTGGCCCCAAGCTCTGACACTCTCGGGCTTGATGAGTTTTACTCTTTCTTTTCTACTCTCCGTTATTTGTAACACTGCCTTAGACATTTGGAAATAAAAGTCTTTCCCTAGGGTGATGGTTTGGGGGGCTGGGGTCTTGTTCCTAGGATGCTCATGGGGCGTGTCTGTCTCCTAGGACTGGGGTGATGACTTTCTGTATGTCAGCCTCCAGGGCTCGTCTGTCCAATCCAACACTCGGGCTCTAGTCTGCTGGGTGTTTGTGTCTCCTCCAAGGGGCAGAATGTCCATCTGTTTGTCCATTCAGCATGGGTGAGTGGGGGGGACATTCTGCCCCTTGCAAAGAATACCCCCACCCCTACGAATTCCAATTAAACTCCAGTGGGAGTTGCTCCTCTGCAAGTCAGGTACAGTGCTTTTAGGTAGGTCCTACATAAACAGTGAAGACTGTCAGGGTTTTTTGTTGTTGTTTTGGTGGCAACAGCGAATGAAAAGTGAAAGTCGCTGGTGTCTCACCCATGACCAAAGCACGTCATGAGCCCAGCAGCCTTTTCCTTCCTCCAAAACGGGCTGCCTGCAGTGTCTTTGTTGGATGCGACCACCTTTGGAGATGACTGAGACTTGACAAACTCCCTTCCTGCAGGTCACTGGCAGAAGAGCGTGTTCTGTGTCAGGACCGAACCCATCCCCACCTTTCTATGTCTACTCTCCAGTTTTGGTGTGTGGGCTTGTCCATGGGACTGGGAGTTACTCTGTAATAGCTATACCTGATTAGCATCCTGTGTGGACGCTGAGTCTGGATTGAGGGAATTTGTTCTGCTTTAGTTTAATCTGGATTAAGATAAAAAGGAGAGAAGGCACACTTCTGCCAGAATCAGTGTCTCTATTCGGGAATAGCTACTGCAATTTAAATTCATGCCCTGCCTTAATCTGAATTAACTTTTGAGTGTAGACAAGCCTTCATTCGGTTTGTTCCAATCAAGCAGCCCAACAATGCACCTCAGTAGCACAACCTCCCTCAGTCCTAACCTCAGCCAGGCCCAGCAGTGCACCAGTGTGGGAAACTGACAGTGCCTTGGTATGACCAACTGAGCCAGGAATCCAATGTGTTTAGTTCTAGCTTTTCCAAGGCCCTGTCTGCCAGCCTGTCAGTCATCTGCTAGTCTCCGTTGCCAGCAAAAGGTACATTTAAAAAGTCACTGTTTATGTAGGACCTGCCTAAAAACGATACATGGTGCTGCAGCAACAGTGGACTGTTTCAGGTGTCACTGAGCAACTGACCCCTGGACCGGGAGGTAGGACGCCTGGGTTGCATTTCCAACTCTAGAGAGGAGTGTAGAGAAGGCCTGGGAGTCAGGACTCCTGGGTTCTCTTCCTGGTTCTGCCACTGGATCCTTGGTCACCCTGCATCATGCCACCTCTGGGCTGAGAAAATTAAAAGAGATGGCTGCTTCATTCTTTCCATAACCAAGGGTTTCATCATTTATTTGTTTAAATGATGCTTGTTTCACTTTGGCGGAGTGATTCAGTTCAGCAGAGCCGCAGGGCCTCCCATCAGCTTCTTTCCAGGAAACGAACAAGGCGAGCGCTCGATTCTAGCAGCATTCAGTCCTACCAGAACCCCCAGCCCCCGCAGCTGGCCTTGGGCCAATCACATTGCGTTTCTGGGCGCCGGCTCCCCATCCATGCAAGAGGGATAACAGCACCACCCAGGCACTCGGAGTCTGTACCACTGCGAGTGGGGCCAGACATGCACATGTGGTTCTGCTAGAAAGTTGTACCACTTTGAACTATAGCCTGGTATAATTAAAGCAGCAAACCCCACCCTGCAGCCGGGGCCCTGTTACAGTGATAGAACAGCAAAGCATGCTTACACTGGCACAACTGCACTTTTCCTGCCTGCTCAGTGAAATAGCAATGCTGGTAGAACTGCATCTACAGTGGGGGTACAGCACTGTAGCTTGGGGATCATGCTGCTGCCCCCCACCATAGCTATACCAGCTGAGGTCAGGGTAGCCCTGGCCTTAAAGGGCAGCGCTCATCTATATGTTGGCAGAAGTCTATAGCAGAGGACTTCCAGGGGGTACTCAACTCATCTAGCTTCATAGAATATCAGGGTTGGAAGGGACCTCAGGAGGTATCTAAGTCCAACCCCCTACTCAAAGCAGGACCAATCCCCAACTATTTTTTTGCCTCAGATCCGTAAATGGCCCCCTCAAGGATTGAGCTCACAACCCTGGGTTTAGCAGGCCAATACTCAAACGACTGAGCTGTCCCTCTCATCCTCAGCCTGTGGGTTTCAGCCCCTAGGAGGGTCATGGGATGGGTTTAGAGGGATTGCATGTGCAGGGCCAGCATTGTGGGGAGGGGAAGTGGGGTAACTGCCCGGGGCCCCGCATCACAGGGGGACCCGCAAAGCTGAACTGCATGCTTCAGCCCTGCTGCCTGAGGCTCTGGCTTCAGCCAAGGCTCACACTGAAATGTAAGTACAATATTTATACACCAGTCCATGCATTTGCTAGAATGATATGGTCAAAAGGGGAAACTGAGCAACTGGGCAGCAATGGTGTGGCTGTGACACACCTGTATTTTGAGGTTTGATTTTTGTAAGCACAAGTGAGCTGAAACTTGGGGATACACAAGACAAACCAGACTCCTCAAAGGGGTGCAGTTGTCTGGAAAGCCACTGATCTATAGGGTAGGCCTGGCCCTAGTGGGGTGCAGTTATAGGAGGAGAGCAGTGCATTATGCCAGTATAACTAGTCCTATATGAGAAGGGGAATCAGCCACACCAGCATAAGGGGCTTTCACGCTGGTATACACGGTACGATTTGACCCATTGGTCTGACTAGACTGGTTAAAACAAATCACCTCCTGATTGACAGTTATGAAGGTAGAAATTTTAATAGTGGCCAGGCCAGAGATTCAATTTTCCCGACTCTCTGTTGCCAAAGTCAAGGAATCAAACACCAGGTATCAGGCCAGTAAAGATCACAAGCTTGGCTAAAAAAATCATGAGATGATTGTTCAAAAATAATAAATTTGGAGTCTGGCGCCCGGTTCCCCAGGCTCCGGTTTCTGAACCTTGAGGGTTTTCCTCAGGTCACATTCTCAAGCCCAAGGGCTAAAAAATGAGAGTGTGTCTACACAGCAGTGTTTTAGCAGCTGGAGCGCTAGACTGGGAGGACATGGCAGCTCTGGCCTGCTGGCTGACCTTGGGCAAGTCACTGCCTGCTCTGTGCCTCAGTTACCCCATCTGTAAAATGGGGATAGGAACACGGCTCTCTGTTAGAAAGCACTTTGCGCTCTGCTGAAGAAAAGCGCAGTAGCAGAGCTAGGTATGAGAATTAGCCAGAGAGAGAAATACTGGGGTAACCCTGAGTGTGGCCCTTCTTATCTTAGTAGAACGGGAGGGGGTGGATTTCACTTAAACCCCTTCCCAGGTGACATAGCTAAATGGCCCTCTTGCGCCAGGATAGGCGTGTCCATGGAGGAGGTTATACCAGTATAACTATATTGGGTTAAAAAACAAATCACATTTTAAGCTGATACTGGAAAACTTTCCCCTGTGGACAAAGCCTGTTTTGAAAATGCAAGCCAACGGGCCCCCAGAATCACATGACTCCTGGAGCTGGGACTTCAATAATATCACAAGAAGTGGCAGAACTGCTGATTTCTCAGCCCCAGGACGGCTGCACGTCCAGGTATTCCTAGAGTCCAAGGCCAGAACAGACCATTGTGATCATCTAGGCCAGAACCCTGCCCCAAAACAATTCCTAGGGCAGAGCTTTTAGCAAAACCTCCAGCCTTGATTGAAAAAATGGTCTCCCCTGCCATGGGGAGGTGTGACTGCAGAGCATGCAGAGGGGATATAGCCAGCTCGCTCCACTAACAACAGCCGTGATGCCCGCACCTATTGAAGCACTGCATGGGTGGAGGCCACTCAAGTATCCAGGGTCCTGGGAGGGCAGGGCTTGCCCGGGCAGCCACCCACACCTGCTCTTGTTATTCAAGGCTCGGGTATGCGATCACATGCCCCAACTGCAGCATAGATGCACCCTGCTGAGTGCAGCTTGCGGCTGTTTCCATGATAAAACGGCAGAGGAATGAACCCCATGCCATGGGGTGGACTCATGCTTCCCTCCCTCCCCGGTGCACTGCTTCCCACCGTTTTCTGCAGGCCAATGGGCCAAAGGTCGCAGCCGCCCTACAGGTCTTCCGCCCTGCACAAGGCTAGCAGCGCTGCCTGGTAATCGCCTCTCGTCTCCACCTGGAGCAAGGAAAGGAGAGAGCAATGAGACATTTCCCAAGGGTGGGGGAAGCGCTCCTCCTCTCCAGCCTAAGCGCTGGAAGAAAGCAGCACGGTCTAGTGGTTAGAAGAGGAAAGTTAGTGGTGGAGGGCCCGGATTCTAGGCTTGACTCCAAGGAGCAGGCTTGGGTCTTGCTCTCACTCAGCAAGGGGCTGGGAGCCAGGCCTCCTGGGTTCTAGATCTGGTGCTGGGAGGGAGGTGGGGTGTAGTGGGTAGAGCAGAGAATCTGGGAGTCAGGCCCACAGCAGGGGGGGGGGGCTTCTCTAATGGCTCTGTGCCCCTGGGTTCTAGGCCATGCTGTTGTTGGGTCTGTCTCTGCCCCCCGGGGGGTGGGGGGGGGCGCGCAGCATGCTGACCTGGAGACAGGAGTACAGAGATTTCCCATGGCGCTTCCTGAACTCAGAGCGGATGCTCAGCAGGTCGGTTTCACTGCAGGAGATCAGGATGCGGGTCAGGACTTTGACATCGGTGCCGGGGCCCTGTGGGGGGAGGGGAGGTGCATGCTCAGGCTGGGAGATGGAGAAATTCCAGCTGCTAATAGAGGGGAAGTGGAGCCCCAAGTTCCAGAGGCAGGGGTCGCTATATCCCTGTTAGTCCATACAGCCCAGTATCTGCCCCCGGCTAGCAGACTGAGCTAATGCAGCATCGGCCCCTGTCTCACTGGCTAAAGACCCTGCCTGACCCTTGTGGCATTCAGAGAACCCCCTGCAGCCTGAACATCACTGCCAGGCTGCCTCAAAAGGAGGCTGGGCCCATATGCTGCCGATGCACTGGCGCAGGTTGAAGGCAACTCACCTTCATGGCGTTGTGCAGCCTCTCGGTGAAGTAGCGCGGGGTGTTCCTGCACACCGAGGCTGAAAAGAGAGGGGCTCAGGGTTCAAACCGTGGCACATGCTGGCTGGCATGCACGGGGCACCACTGCCCTTTGCTGGGTGGAATCAGAACTGCTCCACTGTGTGTCATAAGCCCTGCACTGTACACAGCGCCTGGAGATTCTCCCATAGCTGACATGACGGGGGTGGAGGTTGTTAGAGTAGGAGTCTCTGCCCTGGGGTTCGCTGCTGTTGCCTTGCAGCATGATGTCACCTATCACATCCTAAGGGACTACAGAACTGATACAGAGCCACGATTGGGTTTAGTACTGATGTCCTCTATTCTCCCCCCACCCTCCCAAGTGTCGGGCCAGCACCACACTGCCCCGTTCCCAGCGTGCTTCAACCCCCACGACCCCTTCAATGCTCAGCCACTCAGCACAGGCTGCTGGCCCAGGGGGCTCGCTGGAGACAACGCTGCAGCTGGCGTCTGCGAGGCAAGTGCCAGCCTGCTAGGAACTGCGCTGACACGGAGGGGCCAGCGGACGGCAGTGTTCCTTAGCAAGCAGGTGGCATTTGTCCCAGTGCCCCAGGGGCAGCGATTGCTCATCTTGTCTCTTAAGGCCAGGCAGCTCGGTGCCAGCCCTGAGTCACCTATTGAGCCCAGAACCCTTTGTGCCCACGCACATGCTCGTGCTCATGTTCTTCTGGGCCTCAAATGCAGCCCAGAGCCTGGTTCTCCCGCTTGACGCTGCAGGGTCTGTTTAGAACGGGTTAATAAACAAACAAGTAGCTTGGCCCAGGCCCCCATTGCGCAAGGTGCTGTCCAAAAGCAGTCCCTGTCCCACAGAACGTATAACCTATGTGAATCAACTGAGCATTATAGAGTGAGTCAAGCAGGGTCCTTATAACCATCCATGCTTCCTCCTTCTGATGGCCGCATGCCACGCCCTCCACCCACTACTCACGTCTCCACCATGTGTACCCCGTCCATTCACTAGGGATTAGTTCTTTAAAAATGGGGCCCTCACCCAGTGGGTGACATCATCAGAAAACAGGGAATTTGCAATAGCGACTCCCACTAAATGTTCTCTTCTACTTCTCCGGCTGCCATCCCTAAGCACCTCCCAGGCTTTAGTGGATCGATCCTCCCAACCCGCTGTGAGGCAGTTAAATGCTATGGTCCCCTGTGGGAAACTGAGGCACAGAGCGACTAGCCTAAGGTCACCCTGGGAGTCTCTAGCAGAGCACAAGTCCCCAGCTGGCACATTAACCCCTGGGCCATTCTGCCTCTCTGGACCGCACTAGGCTGATGGCGCTCTCAGGTTCAGGGGACTCAGCCGCAGCCTGGTTGAGTGCTTACCTAGGGCCAGCATGGCCACCTGGCCATCTCCCTGGAAGCGCTTGCAGATGGTCTCTTCCACCTCCAGCCCGTGGGATTTCCGGTACTGACCGAACACTACCGGAGTTGGAGAGGGGAGAGTTAGTCCTGGCCTGCATGTGGCGCACTTTGCCGGGGGGCCAGCCCGGGACTCTGTATCAGCAAAGCGCTCCTGGGACAGGGACATGCTGCATATACAGCCACACTGCACTCTTACAGGTAGGGCTTATTCCCTCCCTGCAGAGTGAAACGAGTGACATGGGTAAAATACGGTGCTGCCAACATGACCACATCTACCCTGGGGCCAGGACGCCTCCAGACATTTCACATGGTATGTGCCTGCCACCCCCGTCCTGGCTGGCTCTCCCGGGCAGGTACCCACTACAGCGTTCTTTGCTTGGAGCAGGTCTTCAGGCTGTTGCTGAGCGAGTCCTGAGGGCAGAGCAGAGGGGACAAGGGCCGCTGGAGGCTGGGAAGCCCTCCAATGGGGAGCCATGGGGCAGAAGCCAGCCCCACGGTGGTGGGAAGGAGGCGCAGTGCTGGCCACCCCACTGACCACGGGTCAGACCTAAGCAGCAGTCAGACCCCATGCATCAGATCATGACACCGCTCACTCAGACTTGGCCCGACCAGCATCCTTGTCATGACAGGGGGGCCGCAGGTCCACACCTGAGTGGACAGTGAGGTGGCCACTGCTGCTTCTCCTCTGCTACTGTGGGGCTGGCCCTGCCCAGCTGCACCCTGCTTCCAGGAGTCCATTGATTTAGTTGGGGATTGGTCCTGCTTTGAGCAGAGGGTTGGTCTAGATACCTCCAGAGGTCCCTTCCAACTCTGAGATTCTATGATTCTATGATTCAATTTCCAGGGGCACCCCTGGGTCGGGCCACATGGACACAGAGAGAGAAGTGCCCCGACTCCCTCTGCTAGCTCCCAGCTGTGTGCGATGCCAGGGGCTCCCTGCAGCAGGGTGCCCGGGCCTTGCCTCTGCTGAGATGCTCGGGGCTTCGCTGCGTGAAGATGCTTATCCACGTCCTCTCACTGGCCCCCTCGCTCCTGGCTCCGCAAGAGCCTAGAAGGAGGAGGAGAGCGGTGACGGGCTGCGGGTGCTGCGAGAAGTGGCTCCCCCCAAGGGGGCTTCCCCATTAGCCTGGAATTAACCCCACTGTGTTCTGGGATGCAGCAAGATGGCACCGGGGGCACCTATTCCAGAGCCATGAGGCAGCTCTGAGCAGAGGTGCACTGAGCTTGGCTTCACTGGGGAAGCTTGGCCCTGAGGCACACAGGGGGCATGTGATCCAGCAACACAGGGATGAACAGGTGCAACGGGCAGGGGCAGCCGCCCATTGGCGCCTATCATGCCACTACAGCGGCATGTGGCCGGGGTACAGCAAGGTGCAGTACTGACTGCTGCCACTGGAGGCAGCAAAGCAACCCCTCCCCAAGGCAGCTCTGTAGGGTAACTGAGCAGGATCCATGGGGACCCTATGAAGTAGGGAATCAGTCCAGCAGTAGGATTTCAACAACTCTCGTCCCCACTCCCAACTCGGGCACATCCCCAGGCTCACCTCAGCATCCTGCTGTATCAGGGCATAGTCGATGATCCCGGTGTAGTGCTCGCGCTTCCCCTGTAGGGTAGAAGGCCGGAGAGACAGATTTGTGACATGGTCAGAGGTGGTGTCCCTCACCCCACAACCCACATAACAGTATGTCTGCTCGCAGTTACAGCATTCAGCCACTAGAGGACCTTGGGTGGCTGTGTGGTAAATAACAGAAACAAAGCTGGGTCTCAAGCTGGGTAGAAGCTTGTCTGTTTGCCAGTAGCTGTATGTACCATGATGCCCACAAATGCTGAGCGATGGGAGTGTTGGAGATGGTAAAGTAGATGGGTGAGGGCTCGCCCCCCCACACTCTTGCTCTGCTGTTTCCTGTGGCTGAGCAGTGGTCCCCAGTGTACATGCCCATTCAGGTCATGCAGAAAAGGAACCAGGCAAAGTTTTACCTTTGCTAGCGCCAGGAGAATTTCCTTGAACCAACCGCTGGTTTCCAAGGCTATGTCCTTTTCAGGGTCTGCTTTAAAATCTGGAGACAGAGAAATCACCCTGGTTAAAGGGGAATTCAGCTCAGTGGCTTGCATGGGTAACACCACTGCCAGCTAGAACAGGTGCAGGGATCAAACCAAGAGACCTCTGGAGCTAAAAGCAGCGACTTCTTCAGCTTGAGTTAAAGGACCACCCTCAGTAGGCTAGCCACAGAAGCCTGTATATATACTCCAGCCTTGGAGTGTGGGGACAGAAACCTACCTTCATGTGCGACCACATAGGACTGGTCCAAAATTTGTCATTGAAACTGTTTTTTAGCAGAAAATTGGGGTTTTGACTAAAAAAATAATAATCACAAGACAGATCTGCTCCCCCACAGAAAAGGTTCATTTTTCATTGAAAAGCAGAATGCCCCCAAACTGAACTCTTTCAATTATTGCAATGCCTCACGGGAGTTGTAGTCCAGGTGCCTCATGCTCCCTATGTTCCTCTCTTGGGCTAGGCTCCCTGGCTGGACTACATTTCCCATGATGCATCAAGGCTAGTGAGTCCCATGATGCACCACCAAAAGGGGAGAGCATGGTGCCTCATGGGAGATGTAGTCCAAGCAAGGAGCCTGGCTGATAGATGACAAAATGATTTTCCCCTTCCCCCATTTTCATCGAAATTTCCCAAGAAAAAGAATCCAAGCTGGCTCCAGACACACATGGTTCCAAATGTCCTCAGGGTAACAGAGCCCTTCCTCCCGAGCTCAGACAGTGCTAACTTGGGGCTCCCCTCACAGTCCCTGGCCTTCCCCGCCCCCACTTTTACCTTGCTGGTAAAAGGCCAGGCTTTCTCTGAGCTGTTGGTTGGATCGAGTGGAGAGAATTTCAATCAAAGCATCTTCGTCAGTGCCCATGCCCTGTGAAAGCAAAGGGCACAGAGTGGGTACAGGAGTGGCTGGCACAGCTAAGGGATGAGGATGAGCCTGCTGCCGGCTGCATAGGAATAGGGGGCGGATAGAGCCAGCCCGAAGGGGAAGCACTGAGCCAGGAGCAGGGATGGGCAGCCCTGTGAGCAGTGACGCTGCTTTGTGGCAAGCTAGTCCTCGGGACGGGGACGGCATTTGCCACTTGTTATCACATCCCCCTTCTAACCTCTCCGTACAGCTCCTGCCACCCTCCTTGTCTGTGCTGCTCTTCTCGGACCTCCCTCCAAGGTGTCACCCCAGAGTGGCAGGATACCTGGGTTCTATGCCCATGGACTAGCTGGGTGAGCTTGGGCAAGTCCTTTCTGCTCACAGTGCCTCAGTTTCCCCTCCAATTCTTTGTCTGGTCTGTTCTGACTGTGAGCTGCTTGGGGCAGGGGCTGTCTCCCTCTGTGTGTCTGCAGCGCCCGGTGCCATGGGGCCTCTACCACAATAGACATCATATATGATAATATCACATCCCAACGCCTTGACTTGGCCAGTCCAAAACCCCCTTGAGCTCTCCTGCTGCTATATCCCCTTTGAAAGCCCCTCACTCACTGCCCCCTCCCAACTCTTCCTGCTCCTCGGACCCCTCCCACTGACCAGATGAATTTGTCGAAACTCCTCTGGGTATTTTCCACCTGTGTTTATAATCTCTCTGGTAGGCCCCTCGCTGCTGGACGCAACTGGGCACAGAGTCGGGAGCAGGGCTACATGCACCCCAGCGGCCTCCCAAGGGGGAGCTGCATCCCCAGGCCGTACCTGCATGGCCACCCTCAGCTCGTGAGCGTCATACTGAGCCAGAGGCTTCAGCAGCCCCATGATGACCCGCTCCAGGTTTCCAGACAGAGCCGCTTCCATGGATTTCAGCAGGTCCTGGAAGAGAGCCCCGGAACGGTCAGAGCAGCTGAGGCCAAGCAGCGGCCTAGCTCCAGGCCCCAACTCCCCTGAGACAGGAGGCTTCATGCATTTGGGGGACCCTCTGGCTGCTCCCTTCCTTGGGACCCTACGAATGATCACCCCAAGTGAGCTGGTCTAGCAGTTGGAGCATGAAACTAGCCAGGACTCCTGGATTCTGGGAGAGTGTGTGACCCAGTGGGTAGAGCAAGAGACACCAAGTCAGGATTCCTGGACTGTATTCACAGTTCTGCCACTGACTTGTTGTGTAACCTCAGCACAGCCTCAGTTTCCCCATTTGTTAAGCGACGAGAGTAAGGGCTCCCATACAGGGGAGCTGCAAAGGTTAATAAATATTACTTGCATAGAGTTTCAGATGGAAGCCTCTGGAGAAAGGAAAAGGGTTGCATTGAGGTGGCCAGTGTCTCCAGGTGCACTGCTGTCCCCTAGTGGAGAGAATTTGGTAATGTGTCATATGCCCTTGTCATAAACAGATAGCTAAGGGTTAATGTTTCTTTTACCTGTAAAGGGTTAACAAAGGGAACCAAACACCTGACCAGAGGACCAATCAGGAAACTGGATTTTTCAAAGTGAGAGAGGGAACTTCTGGTGTGTTTGGTCTTGTTCTGCCTTTTGTTTTCTCTCGGCTATGAGGGAAGAGCTTTCCTTTTTACAACTTGTTGGATTTCTTTTCCTGTTAAGCAAAGGGGATAGATCTCTGTGCAGGAGTACTGTCCCTCTCAGGGAAAGACTGGGACGGGGAGAAGAAAGGGGGGGGAAGGTAAATCGTCCTCTCTGTTTTGTGTTCAAGGGATTGATGCAGGGAAATCTCCTAGTACCCAGGGTGGAAAATCTGGGAAGGAAAAGTAAAGAGCAGAAGGGAAGTGGGTTATTTCCTTTGTTGGAGGCTCAGGACATCTGAGTCCTTGGGGGTCCCCAGGGAAAGGTTTGGGGAGACCAGAGAGTTTATCAGGTACTCAGAATCTGATTGGTGGCAGCGAATAAGATTCCAAGCTGGTATAAGCTTGGAAGGTTCATGCTAAGCCCAGAATTTTGGACGCTAAGGTCCAGATTTGGGACAGAGGCTTATTACATGGTGGCAGCGACGTGGGAAAGATAGATCCAGAAGCCAGTAGGAATATTGCTTTTCTTTTTCTCTGAGGGCTTTTTGCAGAGAAGAAAGGTTTGGGTTTAAAAGTAGCCAGAGAGAAATCTTTTTTTTCTGCGCTTTGGAGCTTGCATATTAAGCAAGACGATTAAGGGACATTAGGGTCTATTGGTTAAGCAATAAATCCAATTGGGAATAAGTACCAGCAAACACACGCGTAAAATAAAGTGGGCTTTGTTTTGGTTAATTTTACATATCCAAAGAGTAGCAAGAGAAGAAAAACGAGTTGCTATGGGGGGGGGAGGGGGGGGGGGGGGGCAGAACCGCAGGAGACAAAGGAGAGCCAGCATTCAGACAATAACCACCAGAGGGCACCCAAACACAAAGAAAACAGGAACCAACTGCCCAAGATGCCCTAATCGCAGAACGCACGAGAACTAGAGGCAGAAGGAACAAATAAAAGACACCGATCACAGGCGAGACCTGGGAAAAAAAACACATGACATGATCACTGCATCAAGATGACATAACACAGGGCTATTGCTTAAAAGAAAATATGAATAATCAGCCTATTCCAAAAAGATAACCAATTTAAACATTCCTGAAGGGGGAGCAATCCACACCATGTAATACAAATACAATATAAACCTATGCTTTTCCCTTTGTACTCACAACTTGGGAACAGAAGGGTAGATAAGAAGCTGGAGATAGAAAAAAAAAGCTCTTCCCTCATAGCCGAGAGAAAACAAACAGGCAGAACAAAGAAAAACACACCAGAAGTTCCCTCCCTCACTTTGAAAAATCCGGTTTCCTGATTGGTCCTCTGGTCAGGTGTTTGGTTCCCTTTGTTAACCCTTTACAGGTAAAAGAAACATTAACCCTTAGCTATCTGTTTATGACAGCCCTATACTGCTCACAGCTAATGGAGATTCTCCATTGGCGCAAGTGCTGGGGCCTGGGCTATGGCCATAGGAGGATCAGAGCAGTCACAGTGAGAATTGCAGTGGCCCGTTGTGCAGCGTAGAGGCAACCAGGCTGTGTTGGGTTATTAATATGATGGGGTGGGAGGTTGAACCCAAAGGAGCAGGGGGACACAGAAAGGAGCCTGCTGAGCGGCTGCTGTGTCTTCTGCATGGCTGGTGCATTGCCAAATGCCCGGCACACGGCCCCACCTTGTGCACTAGGGCATGTCTCTGCAGGGCAGACAGACTCCAGTGCCTGAAACCAGCCCTAGACAGACAGCATCGCTGCTGCTGACAGCCCAGCCCAGCACCCCCCAGGGCCCTTCCCATCACCTGCTTGGTGAGGGCCTGGAACATCTTGGTGATCTGCTGCCTCTGGGCATTGGTCCGATTGGTCAGCACATCCAGGATGGCCCCATGGTCAGCACCTGTAGCAAGGGGGCAGGAAAACTGGGTGTGAATATTCAGCTAGCTGCTGGGATCCCCTCCCCGCACCCCTCTATGGTGGGATTGCATTATCATTGCCTGCGATGGCCTCCACGAGATGCTGAAGATCACTCTCCGCGTCAAAGCCCAGGTAGGATTTGATGGTGCCCAGCGTCCCCCAGGCTGTTGTCTATGGTAAGAGTAGAGAAGGTTAAGCGGGTAGTTGTTATTGAAACGCATATATGGAACTTGCTGCTGTGTGACATTGTTGAGGTGAGCCTGTGGGATTCCCTGTCACGGGATATTGGTGGGGTTAACCCAGGGGATTCACTGCTGCTAGATATTAACATGATTAGCTTGTGGGGCCTCACTGCCCCGGGTTATTATTGAAGTTAATTCATGGAACTCCCTGCAACTGGATATTGCTCAGTTTAACCTGGGGGACCCACTGCCATTGGATAGTACTGGAGTTAATCTGTGGGACTGACTGCAGTTGGATATTACTGAGGATAGCCTGTGGGACTACCTGCCCCTAGATATTATTATCAGAGTTAACTCATAGAATTCACTACTACTGGAAATGATTTAACCTGTGGAACTCACTGTCACTGGGGATTACTAGGATTAATTTATGGGACTTCTGCGATTATTGAGGGTAACCTGTGGGACTCCCTGCTACTTGATATTAGTGGGGGATACCTGTGGGACTCCATGCTGCTGGCTATCACTGGGGTTAACCCAATGGAAACCCAAATCACTCACTTTGGTGCTGCGAGTGCCCCCAAATCACCCCCTCACAGTGCTCCGGGTGATCCCCAAATCGCCACCCCACTTGCTAGGCTGAAACGCTCACCTTGGTGCCCAAGACTATCCTTAAAATACCCATGATGCCTGCAGAGACCCCCTGAAACACCTTTCCATCCATGCCCCACGATGCCCAGGGCAGGGATGCCTATGGTGCCCCCCTCCTCCCACGCTCCGTGGCACCACTCACCTGCTGGGCCAGAGGCAGTTGACTGAGAATCTCGTGGGTGAGGGAACGTCTGTCCATCCCATCCCCCAGGAGCATTGCGTCGTCTTTGCCAGCAGACAGCTCTGAAAGGCAGAGGGAGGGGTGAGGCCCCCCCCAGGGAGACTTAACTGTCCCCCCAGCATCCCAAAACAGCTGCCTTTGACAGACCGATTTCCTCAGGCCTGATCCGATTGGGGTAGGAGGGCTAGTTCTCAGCACTCAGCACCAGCCAGCCCCAAACCCCTTGCTCTCCAGGCCCCCTCGCCAGCCTCTCTTTCTCAAACCGCACCCGGCTAGGGGATGGGAAGGCGCAGTCTGTGACATAGGCTGGAAGAGCCTAGGCCTTGGACAGGCGCCAAGGGGACCTGAGAACCACGGGGGCTTTTATTCGGATTGTTTCGAGGCTTCGGGTTGCTTTTTAACTCAAACATCTTGGGAGGAAAGTCTGAGATGCCCCCCAAGCCTTTTGCAGGTTGTCTCTCCCAGCCTGGCCTTTGGCACGGAGCTGGAGCCTTTGCCACCAGCCCGGAGATGGCCTCCTTCTCCGGCTCCTGCCTCCATCTCCCGGCAGCGCTTGCTCGTGACCGCGGCCCAGCGAGCCGCCAGGCAGAACTAACTTGTTTAGTCTATTGCGAGCGGGGAGCTGAGATTCTAATCGGGTCTGCGGGGAGCCTGGTGCAGGGGGTGCGGGGTGTACGCTGGAAGCCTTGCACGGGAGAGCCTTTCACAGCACGCCTGGGGGAGCGTTGCCTTGGGGATCGCGGCATTGGGGGCTGCACGTGCTCCTTCTTCTCCATGCCCAGTGCCTCTCCCCCACCCTGTACCCCTCTCCCTCTTCCCTGCAGCCCCACTGGGACACAGGGATCCCCTACTGGTGTGAAGCCCTGGGGGTGGCAGCCATAAAAAGCAGGAGTCCCCCTAAAGTGTAAGGCAGATTGGCCAGTTAGTGGGGCTCCATCTCCCCCCTGCTTCTCAAGCACTAATTGAGGCTAAGCTCCCTGTAGAAATGCTAAGAATTATTATGAATTAATGAATCCACCCTGTGGGAAGCCGGTAGATGTATGTGTCTGTCCAGCTAATCCCCATTGGGATCTAGGTACTGGACACACTCTTGATCATCAGCTGCGGATCCACCCCTGTCAATTAGCATCATCCTCATTCCACAGATGGGGGAATTGAGGCGCAGAGGGAGAAAGTGAGTGGGCCAAGGCCATGGAGGGAGTCAGTGGTGGAACTGAGACTAGCTCGCAGGAGTCCTGACTCCCAGTTCCCTGCCCTCACCACTGGAACACACTCTCCTTCCAGAGCTGGGAAGGGAACTCAGGCGTCCTGACTCCCACTCCCCCACTCTAATCACTAGACTTCGCTCCCCTCCTAGACCCAGAAAAGGAACCCAGGGGTCCTAATTTCCTGTGCTGTACTGATTAAATCACCATCCCTCCAGTAGATAACTCTCCTCCTTTGCAGCCCAGCTGGTTTCCCAGAGGCCTGGCCAGCAGAAGAGCTGGATTTCCCAGAGACGGAGACAGACCTGATGAGGCTGCACTTACCCCGAGCCGCACTAGACAGAGTCCAGATCAGTGCACACTATGACCCGACCAGTGTGTGTGCTCGGTTGATGCAGGGAAGGGGCAGGACTAACGTAATCCGATTGGCTGAGGTCCACAAAACTGGTGGGTGTGTATCATCTGTCCCACCCCCCACCTCACCCCCAAATAAACACCCTTCTGTGCAGGTGTGGGGACGAGGGGTGGGGCATAGAAAGAACCCTCCACCCCCTAACCCACCCAGAAGCAGCAACCCACACATATAGCTTGCCCATCCTCCCAGCAGCCGGATCTTTCAGGACACTGGCTGCATTGTATTGCGCAGTGCCCGGCTTGACATGACATCCATCACCAGCTAGTACCCGCTGGGACAGCGGGCACTGGAGGGATGCCCCTCCCTGGGGGATCAGTCATTGGGCAGGGAGCTGCTGGCGAGAAGTGCGAAGAAAAACCTGTCCAGCGTGTCGCTCCAGAGCCAGGGTGGGTGGGAGCAGAGAGTCAGAAGGTTCTCAGCCTGGCTTGTGCACCCTGCCGAGCTTTGCTCCTGCTGGAAGATGCCAGAGGGGCTGTGCCCCAGGGGGAGCACTGGGGCGAGCAGCTCTGTTTTTTTGGATTAGTCGTGACCGGCCGTGGGTTTCTTAGTGGGGAGGCAGCGAGTTGACTTGCTACAGCATGATGTGGGGATAGGTTCCCATCAGGAAGCCAGGGGGAACAAGTGGGGGTTGTCAAGAGGCCAGGCCTACTGCCGCGGATCATTCAGTGGAGAATACGGGTGGCGGAGGGGTTAGTGTATTAGCCTGCCCATAGCCAGACCTGCTTTCAGCTCCCCCTGCTACCTCTACGACCTTGGGCAAATCAATCAGGCCCAAATCTTCAAGGGTATTTAGGTAACTAACTACCCCTGAAATCTGGGATTTAGGCCAGGTCACACTGCAGACCTATGTTGGTGTAACTATGTTGCTCAGAGGCCACATCTAGCTGTGGCCCCTGAGGATTTGTGGGCGGAGTTAGATTCCCAGCCTGCCATCCTGGAAAAGACCTCTTGGCCTGGAAGGTTCTCAAGGCGGAACGACCTACCCCTCCATATACACACTGCACGGCATGGAAAGGGAATCTCTGGTAGGTTAAGATGGGAAACTGGGCAGACGAGTGCGGACTGTAGGATCATTGGGGGCTAAGCCCATCCAGTGCCCCCACTGATGTACAGTGGGTGCACCACAACCTACTGCCTCTGAAGGTCTGGTAGGGCTGGAGCAGCTGCAGGAGACTCAGCCGCCACCAGAGAATGCCAGAAGGAGACAGCACAGAGCATGGATTTTAGGGTTCAACGGGACCATTGGAGTTCAGCCCCACACACTCAGAGCCCTGTGCCTCTGTCCCCCCATTGATCCTGCAGTTGCACCGGTTGAGCAGCAGCTGCCGCTGCCTCTTATCAAGTGAAAGCTGGTGTCGGCTGGATCCTTCTAGGTGGCCAGCAGTGGATTTGTTGCATAAACCCCCACACCTGCGTGTGCTGGGCTGAAAACATGGGGGTGCCTCTCAGCTGTCTGGAGCTGCATCTAGGGATGCACTGAGCCAGCCAGTCTGACTCTGAGCCTCCTAGGCCCAGCGCTTCCAGCTCAGGGGAATGACATATGGGGCTGCTCGGATCTAGGGTACAAATTGCAAAGGTCCCAGCTGGTGGCCGTTGGGTGGCCTGCATGCAACGAGCCAGGTGGGATGGGGAAAGCTTGCCCCAGCCATCCCCGTGCTGTGCTTGTTCTGTGGCTAGAGAGGGGATTTGAGTCTCCTGAGGCCCTGTCCATCAAGCCAGCAGGAGAAAGCTGGATGGGGTGGGGAGATCTCGGTGACTGGCGGCTTCTTTCAGGCATCTGTCCATGCACAGTTCCTCTGGGGTGCTCTGCTCGATGCCCCCTTCTGGGTCCCTCATTTTGACCCTATTACCTGCATCCCCATCCCTCTGCTTAGTTTTTGTCCCCCATGCTCAGTTGTCATCTGGATCCTGTGGCCCTGCCCACACCTGAGGAAGGTGGGACCTTTTGGTCCAGTAGGCCCTGCCCACCATCTCAGTCATCAAACAAGCTGGGGAGAGCTGATGGCCTTGTGATATAACCCTGGGCTAGGGGACTGGGGTTTGATTCCCTGTTCTGCCATAGACTCCCTGGGTGAGGTCTGTAGCTGCTCTGTGCCTCAGTTTCCCACCTGTAAAATGGGGATGGTATTTCCCCAGCTCTCAGGCTGAATTCACTTCTCTTTATTCCCCACCTGGGGTTAAACAGACCTGCTGCTGTGGCGTGGCAGCCAAAGCAGAACCATCTCAAGCAGGTAGGAACCTGGGCCATTTTTCCAGCCTCCCAGGAAGGAGCCCGGAGGCCCTGGGTGACTCAGCCGCCCCCCTTGCTGCCAGACTGCATTCCTAGCAGAATTTCCTTCCTTGTCGAACAAGATCAAACAATTCCTGCCTTGGAGGAGAATGGGGAAGAAGTAACAAAACCACTGCTGAGGGCGGATCAGATGGGCCCAGAGCCCCACTTGTACAACACAGCAAAGGCTTCCGTGCCTGCCAGCACCTGACTCCTGGCTCTGACGCCCAGCGTGCTGCGGGGCAGTCGCTGCTGGAGGGCAGAGAGCAAAGTCCAGGGCTGGATTCCAAAGCTCTCGCTGGGTGGGTGGGTGGGTGGTGTTGGACCTGGGGTTGGGAACTCGGAAGCCCCTCAAAGTTAGAGGGGATAAATCTTGGGTGTGGGGTTCATCTCTGCATTCGGGGTGAGGAATCTTCTCTTAGCCCTACACATGCCCATCTGCCTAGCTAGGGCTTGGATGTGCCGCCGATCCCCGTGGCATCTGACTCCCCAGCCGAAGGTGCCCCCCAGCTCTTTTGTCCCAAACGATATTTGCTGCTGTCAAGCCTCCCCTGAACTCTTCAGTTGGCATCTGCTCTCCCTTCCCAGCCTCTTCCCCTCCCCTTGCCTGAGCCCGGAGCTCACCCTACAACTGAGCAGAGCCCACCTGCTGCAGCCCCACAAAGAGCCCCGCCTCCCCCGCTACCCTGGCCTGACTCCCCACTTATTCCCTCCAGCCTCAGTCCTTTCCCTCTCCTGCACCTCCTCACCCCTCTGCACCTGTCTCCTTCCCCCCAGCGCTGCCCACCACGTCTTGTCTCCCCCCCTCCTGAGCAATGCTGCCCCCTCCTGGAGAAGGGCTGTGTTGCAGCTGCTCAGGTCCAGGTGAGCCAGCCTGCCCCCTGGGGAGAGGGAAGGGGCAGGAAAGCTTGGCTGCCCACTTAGCAGCCATGGTAGCCAGGAAGCCGGGCACATGTCCCCCCAACCCAGCTGGGGAATAACTCTGCAGCTGGGCTGAGCATCAGGTAAGTGGAGGAGGGCAGGCCTAAGGCTGACACTAACTGTCCTGGCAGGTGGGCACTGCTGTGCCCTTGGGACTTGGTGTTTGTGTGTGTCCATGCATGTGTGTGTCTATGTGTGTGTGTGTGTCATTGTGAGTGCACGGCCGTCCCTAGACCACATGGAGCCCCAGGCAAGGAGCGTCTTTGATGCCCCGTCCCATTTGTTAAACTTTTGAATACAGGTCTGTCACATCTTACGCACATTTAACATGTGCGATTTCAGCTTTACGTGGTCGGCAAAAACAAAAAAAAAGAGAAAAATAACAATTTTAATACTGTACCTGTAGTGCGGGCGATTCCACCCGCCATTCAACTCAATGTAATTTTGACTATACACGGCTTTCGCTTTACATGCTAACCGCGAAACAGAACCCCCGTGTAAGATGAGACTCGCCTGTACCTTCTTTTTGTCTGCATGTGTAGCCCATGTCACGACGCTGAGGCACGATTTGCCTGCTTGATTTATCCCTGTCATATAAGCTGATACATTTGCACCCTGGGATCTGTACAGCTGTAGTTATTTGTGCCGGATATAAGCAAATAACAAAAATTAGTTTCCTCTAAGCTTCTAGAAACCGTTTAAGAATAACTGGAAATGTCCAGAGCGGGGCTGACAGCATTCTAGGAGGGTAGTGAAAAATGAAGCTACGGACAGAATGCCAGAAACAGTTTACTTCAAATGTTCTATTTTCCCTTTTGTCGCTAGCAACAAAAACAGCCCCTCAAGCCCGGTGCCTCCCCGAGCCCAGCGCCCCACAAGTCCAGCTGCCCCTAAAACTGGTCCTGCGTGCATGTGCCTGTGTGTCTATGCGTGAGCTTTCGTGTGTGCGTGGGGCATGCTCCCAGCCTGCCTACCTATTGCACGCTGCTCCTGGGCCTTGTGAGCTAGTGCAGAGATGCTAATGCGGGGCTGGCATGGGCAGCACAGGCTGGGAAGGGATCCTGGCAGTGGAGGAGGTGGACGGTGTGGGGATCACTAGGAAACACAAGACTCTCTAGCCTGGATTGGACCAATGGGCCCATCTAACCCAGCATCCTGTCTTCAACAGTGGCCACTATCGGATGCTTCAGACCAAGGTGCAAGAACCCTGCAGCGCTGGGATAATCTGCCCCTCAGGGAAAGTCCCCGGCTGATCCCAGGAGCTAGAGGTTAGTTTATGCCCCTAAGGAGAGAGGTTTACAGCCTTTCCAGAACCTTTCATTTCCCTCCCCCTGGAGGTTTTCATTACTCACATCCATGTCTGATCCTTTCTGGAATCCCCCTAAACTCTTAGCCTTGATGCTATCATGTGGCAGTGAGTTCCGCTGACTAACAGCAGGTTGCATGAAAAAATAGTCATTGCATCCCACTATGATGCAGCAATGGGGTCGGGAGTGCCTGGATTCCAGGGCCCCACCCTGTGCTCTTTGCAGACCCAGAGCTCCCATCGGCAGCAATGGTAGCTTCCGGCATACAGGCTCCATCCCCAAGTTGGAATAAACCTCCGGGGGGCCAGTGAGCCAGATCCTCTTGCCAGTCAAACTGCCTCTGATGCAGAGATTCTGTGGGCTGGACAGGGGCCAAGCAGCTCTGAAGACAGATCCTGCTGCAGGATCTTGCAGGCTGTGAACATGGACAGGTTCCTGGTACCGGAGGTCAGAGGGACTAACTGCCTGGCAAAGCCAGCCGGGGAGGGAGGGAGGGAAGGGGCCCTAGGTTGGCCGGATTTTATTGACTGAATTTCCTGATGCAATACGAGGCCACACTGTCCCCTGGAGTTTAGAGACCCTGGCTAGACACTTGCCTGCTCGAATTTTAGAGGGTAGATTATTATTGGCTGATGCTATAGATCTGCAATAAACAGGCCAGTTCTCTCAACATCCCCCCTGTTCACGCCCCCTCCCTCTCTCTCTCTGCTTTTTCCCATATGGCCTGGCATCGCTTCCCTGTTGTTCTCTGTCCGTCCCACCTTTATCTGAAGAGCAGTGAGGGCTATTATTATCACTGTTATTTATTAGGTGTATTACGGTAGTGTCCAAGCGCCCTAGTCACTGAACTCAGGAGCCCCACAGTGCTAGCGGCTGTACAGACTGAACAAAAAGACTGTCACTGTGCCAAAAGGTTTATAAGTGAAAGGTGAGAGCATGGTACAGGGAGGCTGGACTTCTGAGCTCTAATCCTAATGATGTGTGACCCCCCTGGCATGTCATTTCTGTGCTCCGTGACTCAGTTTCCCTCCCCCCCCATAAAATGGCAGTACAGGCCTCCCCTTTGCCCAGAGCATGGAGATCCTGGGCTGAAAAGCACAAGGTGTTTATTATGTGCTCTGATTATAAATCTGTTCTGGGAAGCTGGACAATGCCAAAGGAGAGAGGCTTGTCAGAAGAGGGAACTGCTAATTGTTCAGCAGGTTACCCTGCTGTGCCAGGACTGTTCAAGGCTGTAAGGAGAAAAATATAGTCCTGGCAGATATTAGGCAAACTTCCTTCACACAGCTGTGCCGATGCCCCTCAATCCTGCCCTGCAGCTCCCTGGTCCCAGCCCTGGGCTTCCCCGATCCCCGCTCTGCTGATGCCCCTCAATTCCAACCTACAGAAGCTGCCCTGACAGCCCTGGGCTAGGCCAAAACAGCTTTCCTGATGCCTCTTAATTCTGACCTACAGGCCTCCCATCCCCCGTTATTCTGCCCCCCACCCCAGCTCTTCTGATCCCTGCATCATGACTTGCATGCAATCATAACCCACCCCCTATTCAAGAGTCCTTTCTCTAATTTCTATTAGTCACATATGTGGGTTTTGTTGTTGACTCTGCTGCTTGACTTGCTGCGTGACCTGGAGAGAATCACTTTCCCTATCTATGCCTCAGTTTCCCCATCTGTAAAACAGGGATCACAGCTCTTCACAGAGACACAGAGGGTCTGATTCATTAGTGCCTGTGAAATGCTTTAAGATTTTCTGATGGAAGGTGTGAGAGAAATGCAAAGTGTCATTATGGTAAAAAAAATCGGTCCATGTAGGAGCTGTTGCAGGGCTGCCTGGGAACTTTATAGCAAGAGAGGGAATAGCACGTGGATCCTGCTCCCAAAGCCCAAGCCCAGGCCCCTACTACTTAAGCTAAAGGAGAATCTCCATTTATGTATAGGGCATATGACACACAATGGAGTTGTTTCAATTCCATCCAGTAGAGGGGTGCTCTCTTACTCTCCCTCAATCTCTCTCGCACATTCTGCAGTCCATTACAATATTATTAATTTAATTGGTCATTGAGGAGGCTATGATCCCCATTGCTTTAGCCTTAACATTTCTCAGCACTTGCACTACTTTTCACTTTCAAAGCCTGTGCATTCATTAGCGTTTAATCACCCTATTAACAAACCACACTTCTCTACCTGATTTGGAAAGGAGGGGGTTGTGCTGTTGGAGGCACTCGGTACATAATCCTCCGCTGTGAGTATGCAATTTTTTCCAGGAATGTGAAGCTGATCACTGCTCCTGCCCCTAATCATTATTTTTATTATCAATAATAAAATGCTGAGCCCCTTTCTGCTTCATATTGCCAAGGTGCAGCAGATGGCAGCAGAGTAAACAGAGAGATGTTTGTAGTACAAACATTTGCTCGGCAGTGACTCAGCAGTGCTGTAGGTCTGGTAAATTAGTTCTTCCCAGCTGGACTTTTCAAGGCTCATGGGCCCTCCAGGCCTAATGACAACAAGGACTGTAAAGCCCTACCCAGTTCAGGAGTGCAGCTCTTGGCTTTCATTCGGTGAGATGAGCCAAACTGGAGGAGTTTTTGGGAAAGTCTCACTTCCCAATCACACAGCTGGAGTCAGATGGGCAGGGCCCAGAGCAGCACCAAGTTCTCAGGTAGATGGAAGTCCAAGTGTCAAATAAATAAATACATTTAATTTAAATCTATTTTATTCTGAGTTCTATTCCCCGCTCTGCCACTGGTGACCTTGGGCAAGTCACTTCCCTGCCCTGTGCCTCAGTTTCCCCATCTGTACAATGGGGATAACGATACCTACCTCCTTTCTAAAGCACTGGGAGATCTAGGAATGAAAAGTGCTGGATAAGAGCTAGCTAATAATCATTTCAATATATAATATAATTATACAATTATTATTATAAATTGCACGCACACAAGCTTGTTCGGTACAACACATTTTTTCTGTGTGCTAAAACCAGTCATACTCTTTGGGCCTTTTGGAGAACACAGTCCAAAAAATGGGTGGTGTGGAGCCTGGGATAAAATGTTATCAAGGTGCGTGCTAATGCTGATTGTTAATTAATTGGTACTTGTAATTAATTGTGCGATCATGCTTGTATTGTTTATTGTGCTTGCTCTCTTGTTGTTTTGGTCTAATCGCTTCATGATTTCACTGGTTTACGAATTTGTTTGCACGCCAGCTGTCTGCAAAGGACGGCGTTTGCAGACAGATGCTCTGGAACAGACATGCAGGGAAGGGGCTCAAATTTTTAAACGTTCTTAAGTAATTTAGGAGGCCAGATCTCACTGGCTTTCCTTGAGGTTGATGCTCCAGAATCGCTCGACTATTTTAACCAGCATTCCTGTCTGGGGCAGCATTTAAGGAGAGGTTGATAGAACTGGACATGTTTAGTCTAGAGAGGAGAAGACCGAGGGGTGACCTGATAGTCTTCAAATATGTTAAGGGGATCATCCAGAGCCATCCCTAGGGTATGGCGAATTGGGGTAGCCGCCCTGGGCCCTGCACTTTGGGGGACTCCATGCAGGGCTGCCCGGGGGTGGGGGGGCAAGTGGGGCAATTTGCCCCAGGCCCCACAGGGGCCCCCACAAGAATATAGTATTCTATAGTATTGCAACTTTTTTTTTATGGAAGGGGCCCCCAAAATTGCTTTGCCCCAGGCCCCCTGAATCCTCTGGCCTTGACCCCATGGCTGAATTGCTGTACCCTACGGACGGCTCTGCGTGCGTGTCATGCAGGGGGCGCTAGGGCGGACTAGTGGGGGCAGGGTTAGAAAGGTGCAGGAGCCAGACTGGCCCAGGGGGCTTAGCAAGGGGCCTGGCACCGGCAGCAATGACCCCAGCCTGCCCCGCTGGCTCCCGGTGTCACTTGGGGGAGGAGGCGGAAGCCGGAAAAAGGAGGGGCAGAAGTGGAGCAGGGCAGGGCAGGGGCTTGAGGGAAGGGTTGGCCCTGGGCTCATCAACTCTTCTCTGTGTCCGCTGGAGGTGGGACAAAATGTAATGATCTTAATCTGCAGCAAAGGAGATTTAGGTTAGGGATCAGGGGAAACAATTGAATTGTAAAGATAGTTTAGCATTGGAACAGGCTCCCAAGGGAATCCCCGTCACAGGAGGCTTTTAAGAACAGGTTGGACAAACACCCATCAGGGATGACCTGTGTTTACTCGGCCCTGCCTCAGTGCAGGGGGCTGGACCAGATGACCCCTGGAGGTCCCTTCCAGCCAGACATTTCTCTGATTCTCCGTGTCTAACTTGGAGCATGTGCTTAAGCCCCACGTGTGTGCGAGAGCTGGCCAGCATAGGGATAATTTCCTGAATCGGGCCCTGGGAGACTCAGCGGGTGACCTGACCCTGCTCTCATTTGACCACCCTGGGAAGTTTGCCCAGTGACTTCAGTGGCAGCGGCAGTGCCGCCGAAATGGGGCAAAGGCTCCGCTCACGTTGAGCTCATTGCAGGATCGGGGCTACAAGAGGGCGAGGGGGGGTTGGGGATAAGAATGGCGCAACCTCTGTTGAGGCGGTGCAGAGGAAACGCTCAGTGGAATGTGACTCAGGACAGAGAAGTGACTGCATAAAACACTGGCCTCGCTTACTCAACCTGCTCCCTGCGTGTCTCTGAGTCACATCCCCTGATCCTGTCAACTCAGCCCTCCTGCTCCCTGCCAGCTGGGGGGAGTGAGCGGCGGGTGTCCTCTGGACCCACTGAATTTCCAGCTGCACTGGCGTTGTGCCCAGGGGTGGTGGAAGGAGCCAGCTGGAGTCTGAGATCTCGGGGGTGCTGTTTAGGGGGGTGCTTCTCTAGACGTCAGTTGCCTGGCAGTGACTATGCGCCCCAGCATTCTAAGCTTTAGTTTTACTGCAACAGCACCCTGAAATCAGAGGCCCTAAGTCCTGCTTGTCCTTCCCCCCTACATCCCCCGTTCCCCACCCCTGCAAGAGATTACTCCAGAGACGCAGACAGGGATAGGAGCAAGGAAGCGGGGAAGTGCCGAGCTCTTTGCATAGCCACTTCAACAGACAGCCAAGGAAAGCAGGGTCTAGTGGTTAGAACAGGGGGCTAGGCATCAGGAGTCCTGGGTTCTGTCAACAGCTCTGAGAGGGGAGTGATGTTTAGTGGTTAGAGAAGGGAGGACCAAGACTCCTCAGTTCTGGGAGGGGAGTGGTGTCTAGTGTTCACTGCTGGGAACTGTGACTCAGAAGACCTCAGTTCTACTTCCACTGCTGGGAGAAAGCAGCGTCTAGTAGCTAGAACAGGGGACTGAGAGTCAGGGTTCCTGGGATCTATTCCCAGCAATACCTGTGCAACCTTAGGCAAGTCTTGTCCCTGCCCTGTGCCTCAGTGTCCCCATCTGTAGAATGGTGCTGATGGGACTGTAATAAGTCAGTGACCACATAGGATTCTGCTTACTCAGAGAAGGAATTAAACCTTTTCTTCCTGCTGGAGCATGTGTCACTGCCGGAAAGCCCCTGTGAGTCAGGCTGAGCAGGAGCCAGTTCTGCTAGGGCAGGATGGGATTATGTGCCGTGTGTTTCCCGCTAGTTCCCATCACACCTCATACAGTTAGAGCCCCCGGTGCGAGTTGGGGACACTGATCGTTCTGCTTCTCTGCGCCTCTGTCATGCTCTGGGCAGTGTGCGTGATGCGCCGCCGCCCCCACCCCCCTGGGGAAATCTGCAAAGGACATGAGCCTGTTACAGCCCTGCATGCTAGAGGCTTGGCTCTTTGAATCACACTGCAGAAGCACCTGGTTCAGTCCTGGTGTGGGTGGCATGCATTTTTCTGCACAGGGCCTGGACTGTGTCAGGGTGCCGGGGCTATGGTGGGTGCCCATGGCTGCAGAGGGCGAGATGGCCAGGGCTAGCCTGATGGAAGGTTATGAAAATCACGACAGGGACCTTTTCCCCCTCCTCTTCCCCAGGGAGCCAGGGCAGACAACAGAGCACCAGGCTGGTATGTTTACAGTGATTGGGGTTGCTAGGCGGATGGGATTTCTTGTTCTGTACCGGCTGAAGCTGCATCAAGGTATGTTTTCTGCATTCCTAGGCATGGCAACCCACAGCCAGTGCTGGGAATCACGGCTCTGCCCAGCACTGCGTGTTGAGATTGTATTGGTTTAGCCTCTCACGGTATGTCTACACTGCAAAAAAAAAAACAACCAAACCCTGGAGCAGCGAGTCTCAGAGCCTGGGTCAACTGACTCGGGTTTGCGGGGCTCACGCTACGGCAATAAAAGCAGCAGTGTAGATGTTCCCGCTCTGGCAGGAGCCCAGGCTCTGAGAGCCACTCGCAGTTGCTGGGTTTCAGAACCCAAGCAGGAACGTCTACATTCTTATTTTTAGCCCCTTAGCCCAGAATCAGTTGACCTGGACTCTGACTTGCTGCTGTGGGTTTTTTTTTTGCAGGGCTGCCCAGAGGAGGGGGGGGCAAGTGGGGCAATTTGCTCCAGCCCCTGGGCCCCACAGGGGCCCCCATGAGAGTTTTTTGGGGCTCCTGGAGTGGGGTCTTTCACTCGCTCCAGGGGCCCCAGAAAACTCTCGCGGGGTCCGGGCCCCCAGATCTTCTTCCACTCCGGGTCTTCGGCAGCAGGGGGTCCTTCCGTCCCAGGACCTGCTGCCGAAGTGCTGGGTCTTCGGTGGCAATTCGGCGGCGGGGGTCCCCCGCTGCCAAAGACCCCAGGCCCCCTGAATCCTCTGGGCAGCCCTGTTTTTTTGTAGTGTAGACATATCCTTAATCAACTATGGATTTGATGGAAGGTCATTATGCATCTTGGTATTATTAATTAGCATTCTCTGAAAGGCACCCAAAATTGGACAGACAGACAGGCTCAGCGGACGAGTCTAGGTACTGATCCTGCAGCTGGGCCCGCTGCCTGCATGGGGATTTCCAAGGGCTCAGCACCCGCAGTCAGAGCTGGGGGCCAGGGTTTTCTAAACAGCTCCGCTCCCATTCGGCCACCAGAACGAGTGGCCCATATTTCCAGCCTGGCACCCAAAAGGGTCACGTTTGGTGAGAGTCTTGGCACCCAGGGTGCTGCCCATGTGTTGAACTCTTCTGAAAAGCAGGTCCCTAGTACTGTATGGAGCTGGAAAAGGGATGACAGTATAGCTGTATTTAAGGTACTTACAGGGCTCCTCTCATTACCAGAGCATCTTAGCACCTCACACCCACCCAATGCAATAGGGAAGTGCTATTATGGATCCCACTTACAGATGGGGGAACTGAGGCCCTAATCCTCAAAGGTTTGGTCCCCAGTCATTTGCCCAAGGAGCCTGGGTAGAGTAAGGAATCCCACTAGCCTAGGACTAACCACTAGGCCATCCTTCCTCTCTGGGGAAGGGTTTGTTTGACCTCTGTCATGCGTCACTATCTTAGGTTCTGACCTGGCCCCCACCACCCTAGTATCTGAGCACATAACAGTCTTTAATGTATTTCTCCTTACACCACCCCCGTGAGGCAGGGCAGTGCAGTTATCACCATTGTACAGATGGGGAAACTGAGGCAAAGTGACTGGCCCGGGGTCACACAAGGAGCCTGTGGCAGAGCAGATACCTGAACCCAGGTCTCTGGCTAGTGCTCCGACCACTGCACCGACTGTCCCTCCCTGCCTTCTCCCCAAGTGTCTTGGCTCCATGCCCCCATGTTTAACACGCCAGATATTCACTCCCGCCATTTCTAAGCCTCGCCCATTAACTCTTTAGTTGCTGTTTTATGGATGAGTTGACACATGCACACATCCCTCCCTGAGGCTCAGGGATGCTTCGCTCGCCCTACTGAGGGGGCAAAAAGCTCCATCCCTCTAAGGTAGATCCACAGTGCAAAGAAAAGACCCCTAGCAGCAAGCCTCAGAGCCAGGGTCAACTGACTTGGGCTCATCCGAGGGGGCTAAAAATAGCAGTGTAGCTCTTTGTGCTTGAGCTGGAGACCCTCCATCCTCAGTGGGTCTCACTGAGCCTGGGGCTCCAGCCTGATTGTCTGCATTGCTATTTCTAGCCCTGTAGTGCCAGCTCAAGTCAGTCAACCCCGGCTCTGAGACTTGCTGCTGGAGGTCTTTTATGGTAGGGTAGCCATTCCCTAAGTCTTCTGGCCCTGGGGTACCCCCTGCAGCCGCCAATTGGGCGTCCCTGCAAATCACAGAATTAAGCCCCGTCAGTTATACGCCCTCCCCACCAAGCGCACACTTCTCCATTTGGTCTGAGCAGGCCCACCGCGGCTGCCGCAAACCTGTCTGCTCGACAGAAAGGTGCCTCACTCACCACCGTGGCCACCATATGAGTTGGATGCCTCCCAGGCAGCCAGTTGGCTGTGCCCCACATCCGCTAAGAGCAGGCACTGCACAGGCAGTCTACTGGGTGAATGGAGGGGGGTCCCTTCAGCCACCGATGGTGACTTTGTGGGGTCACTTTCTGGGGCTAAAGGAAGAGGACTTAGACTTACAGTGCACTGGAGTGGGGCTCAGGTGACCCAAGTTCAATTCCTAGCTCTGCTGGTGACCTCAGTTTCTCCATCTGTAAAATGGGGACAATGACACTGACCTTCTTCGTAAAGCACTTTTTGACCTACGGCTGCAAAGAGCTAGGGATTTGATTCTGTTGACAGCATTGGCAGGACAGCAACAGGTGTGAATTGTGGTGCGTTGAAAACTGTGTTAATTATAAGCTGTCACTTTAAATTCTCAGGGGCCTTCCTGGTTTTGCTGGCAGGCTAGGGGGCTCTGTAGGAAAGCATGCAATATGGGCCCAACAGCAGTCAGTGCCAGTCTGCAAAGAGCCATGCTAGAGCAAGGTGGGGTTGAGGAGTGCCTCCCTGCCTTAGGGAACAGCCTGCTTTGTCTCTCTCTGGTTTTGGTTCTTGTGTGTTAAGATCTGGAGTTTAAGAAATAAAGTTATATTATGCTACAACCTTCCAGCAAGAGTATTGATGTTTTCATCTAACGTCTCATGCCCAAAGCAACAGACTCTCCTTCCTCCTTCCAATGTTGGGTAAAGGAAGTTGGCAGCTCATAGCTTGGTCAGAAGGACCGAAGCAGAATTCCTGTCCTCACGTTACAAGGAACTCTGTTTGTCTACTCCTCTTTGGATTCACTCCATAGCTACAGACACAAAACCCTGTCCGAGTGCCATCGGGAGCCATATTGGTGTCCCTTGCCAGCACCCTGTTGCCTCTTAAATCCAGACTCAAGGGCCATTTTTCAGAGAGCACCTACTACCCCCTGATAACAGGAGGTGCCTATGTCTGTGTGACGATGCGGTTCTAGCAGGACCCAACTGAGAGTGCCAATTCAGGACCAATTGCTCAAACAGGGCAGTCACAGCCCAAGGCTGGGGTTTTTCCACCTCTAAGGCAAACCAAACCAGCCAGACAAAAATGACTTTGGTTTCACCCCACTGGCTAATCATAAGTCACAGAAGCAATTTCCTTAGACACTCCAGTCTTCCAGTATCACCACCAGTGCCACCCGTTCTGGTGGGGATGAATGGTTATGAAAACCAACACCCCAGTAAAAGAAAAAGGTTCTCTCGATCCCAAAGGACCAAGCCCCAGACCCAGGTCAATATACACATCAGATCTTACCCACAAATCACGCTGTTGCCAATCCTTTAGAATCTAAAATCTAAAGGTTTATTCATAAAAGGAAAAAGATAGAGATGAGAGCTAGAATTGGTTAAATGGAATCAATTACATACAGTAATGGCAAAGTTCTTAGTTCAGGCTTGTAGCAGTGATGGAGTAAACTGCAGGTTTAAATCAAGTCTCTGGAGAACATCCCCACTGGGATGGGTCATCAGTCCCTTGTGCAGAGCTTCAGCTTGTAGCAAAGTCCCTCCAGAGGTAAGAAGCAGGATGAAGACAAAAGAGATGAGGCCTCCACCTTATATAGGCTTTTCCAGGTGTAAGGACACTTCTTTGTTCTTACTGTGGAAAGTTACAGCAAAATGGAGTTTGCAGTTACATGGGTCAGTTTCTGCACACCCCGCTGAGTCACAAGGCGTATCTGCCTCTTCTCAATGGGTCAATTGTGTAGCTAATGGTCCTTAATGGGCCATCAAGCAGGCTAAACAGAGCTGACACCAGCTTGTCTGGGATCTTTCCCAGTAACACAGCACAAGTTTGAAATATATACAGTATATAGCCAATATTCATAACTTCAACTACAAAAATGATACAGACATACAGACAGCATAATCATAACCAGTAACCCGTAACCTGGTCTTAGACATCTTATATGACCCCCTTTACATAGGATTTGGTGCCACTACAGGACCTTGGTTGCAACTCATGTTCTATATAGTCCCAGTTTATATCAATAACGTCACAGTCTGGTTTTCATTTGGCCAACGTCAGGTTTAATCTTGTAGCCAGGCAAGATTCTTAGTTTTTCACTACCAGGCAGGGCTACGCTGTCTACCTGACAGCTCCTTTGTGTTTAACACCAACACCCAGATTTCACAAGAGAACTCTGTTCCTTGGAAGGAGTTCATAAGAATATATTTTAGTTGGTTCCAGGCGGGGTTTGTCAGACCTGCCGCTGTAACAATGGGATAGGGCGTGTCCAATTGCTCTCCTGAGTTTACAAGTACAGATGATGTGCCTCAGTGTTTCTCCAGCCTCTGATACGCCAAAAAATAAGCCAAGCTGGGTTCTCACCCAAGCATCAGGCACTGTGGCGCCACGTTGTGCTTTGTGCCACTGGAGGCAAGCACCAAGAAAGCAGCATAGAGATTTCCCCCTCCCTATTTACAGGCACTGCAAAAGCCATAACAGACAGGGGCGGCTCCAGGCACCAGCACGCCAAGCACGTGCTTGGGGCAGCAAGCCACTGGGGGAGCTCTGCTGGTCGCCCCGAGGGCGGCATGCCTGTGGACGGTCCGCTGGTCCCGCGGCTTTGGTGGACCTCCCGCAGGCAAGCCGCCAAAGGCAGCCTGCCTGCCGTGCTTGGGGCGGCAAAATGCCTAGAGCCAACCCTGATAACAGAGATTCTCACTGGGTGCTCTCTGTACTGCCATTGGACATCCTGGGACACTGAGCGTGGGACTGCTGACTCTCAAGCTACGATGGCCCCCAGAGACTTTCCACTACATGCTTCCTCTTTGCGGTCTCTCTCACCTGCCACTCTTACATCATGTTGGTGAGATGCTCAGGCCCTGTGTCTCCTCCAGGCAATGTGACAGCACCTGCAGAGAAGAAGCTCAAAGGAGCAGACTCTAAAAAGCTAATGCATCTGGTGACACAGAGATGGAATCTGAAGATTAGAGTCCTTCCCATCAGCCAGACTGACTGACAGGACTTCCCCAGCAGCTCTTGCCAGCTCCAGAGGCAGAGTTAAGGTTGTGAGGCAGGGCTGGTGTGCACCTCAGTGTGCACCCAAGGAGCAGGATGGGGCGGGGATTCTGAGGGGGGCAGTCAGGGCAGGAAGTGGGTGGGGGTCGGATAGGGGGCAGGGCCAGGCTGTCTGGGGAAGCACAGCCTTCCCTACCCTAAAACTCATTCAGCAGTTTGAGGCTTGCAGGCAGCTATGTAACACAAAGAGCCAAGCTGTTATCTTTTCCCTTAGGGCTACCATCCCTTTCACTTCTCGAATGCCAAATTATAGTCTACATTTAATTTCAGTGCCATAGAGAGATTCACGTCAGGGGCGGGTAGCCTCATTCAAAATTAGTCACTTTAGATTAACAGTGATAGAGCCAAGAGAGCCATAGGGGAGGGATCACATGAGAAGAACAATATCCTACACCACCTACCTCCTTCCCAATCCTACCAAGGGAGACCCTACTCCGACGCTCCAGAGGGGTTAATTCAGTGGTTCTCAAACTTTTGTACTGGTGACCCCTTTCACATAGCAAACCTCTGAGTGTGACCCCCGCCTTATAAATTAAAAACACTTTTTTATATATTTAACATTATTATAAATGCTGGAGGCAAAGCAGGGTTTAAGGTGGAGGCTGACAGCTCACGATCCTCAGTAATAACCTTGTGACCCTCTGAGGGGTCCCGAAACCGCCCGTTTTGGAGACCCCTGGGTTAAATTAATTTAGCACCTGTGCCATTCATATGCATGTGCTATTTTGAGCTTTCAGTTTTCACAACATAGGCTCATCCCAGATTCTGGAAACAAGCTCAAATGCTCAGTTCGTGCAGTATGTAACATAAGCAATACTAAAGCAAAACCCAGCAGTAAACCGTCTCCAAGTTTGTGAGGGACCCCATGGAGCTAGTCTCTAGGAAACAGATCAGTTCATGGAGGTTCAAGTCGCATTATGGCTATTACCAGGATAGGTAAGGAAAGTGTCCTTTGCCTCTGTTTGTCAAGGGGTAGAGGATGGATGGCAGGGTAGAAAGGCTCACTTGAATCCATTACCTGATAGGTTCATCCCTCCTGGGGCAGCTTGGCATTAGCCACTCTTGTAGGATAGAATACGGGCTGGATGGACCTTTGGTTTGACCCAGTATGGCCATTCTTATGTTCTAACCTAAATGAACCAAAGTTTATGGAGACAGATATGAGTCAAGAGGCCAGCAGAGTATCAGAAATCTGGAAAAATCTGTGACTGGATGGGCTCAGGCATTTGGTCACAAGCTGAGGTGGTTCAAAAGTTTTGGATTTTTTTTAAGTAGAATTTTATTGTTTCTTTAAACAATCAAACACAGCAAGCAGCAAATATTGGCCACACACTTCTGAAACCCCAAAACATGTTCAGGTTTTGGCAGACTAATTTCAGCTTTTCAATTAAAAAAAAAACACAACAAATTTTGAGAAAGAAGCAGACATTGTCGTGGTTTTTTTCTGCTTTATAAAACCCTCTAGTTTTTGATCCCAAAAAGTTTGACAGAAAATATGTTCCAACCTTTAATGAGCTTAGGCCTTTAGCACTAGCTGATACTGAGAACAGTGATACCTCGTAAAGGCGACTTGACAAGAAGTTTTCTCAAACTGGGTTTGTGCCAAGATGTGGAAGGTTTTTAAATGTTTATTTCTCAGGGCCACCTGGCTGGGGAAGGAAGTGGGGAAATTTGCCCTGGGCTCCACAGGGGCCCCACGAGATATAGATTCTATAGTATTGTACTTTTTTATGGAAGGGGCCCCTGAAATTGCTTTGCCCCAGGCCCCTGAATCCTCTAGGTGGCCCTGCTATTGATCCTCATACTCCTCAACTCTCTATTATCCCTGTATCTATTGATCTTCATACTCCTCATCTCCTATTGATCCTATATCTATCGATCCTCGTACTCCTTCTCTCTATTGATCCCTGTATCTATCCATCCTCATCTTTCTATTAATCCTGTATCTATTGATCCTCATACACCTCATCTCTCTATTGAATCTCTGTATCTATTGATCTTCATACTCATCTCTCTATTGATCCCTGTATCTTATCGATCCTTCGTACTCCTCCTCTCCTCTATTGATCCTGTATCTATCCATCCTCATCTTCTATTATCCCTGTATCTGTTGATCCTCATACACCCACTCTCTTTGATCCTGTATCTATTGATCCTCGTACTCATCCTCTCTATTGATCCTATATCTATCCATCTATCTTCTTATCCTGTTCTATGATCCTCAACACCTATCTCTCTAGTTGATGCTCTGTATCTATTGATCTTCATACTCATCTCTCTACTGATCCCTGTACTATCGATCCTCATACACATCTCTCTATTGATCCTGTATCTATCGATCTCGTACTCCTCCTCTCTCTATTGATCCCTGTATCTATCCATCTCATCTTTCTTATTACCCTGTATCTGTTGAGCTCATACACCTCATCTTTCTGTTGATCCTGTATCTACTGATCTCATACTCCTCATCTTTCTATTAACCCTGTATCTATTGATCCCTCATACACCTCATCTCTCTATTGATCTCTGTATCTATTGATCTTCATACTCTCTCTCTACTGATCCCTGTATCATCAATCCTCGTACTCCTCCTCTCTCTATTGATCCCTGTATCTATCCATCCTCATCTTTCTATTATCCCTGTATCTGTTGAGCCTCATACACCTCATTCTCTCTATTGATCCCTGTATCTATTGATCCTCGTACTCCTCCTCTCTATTGATCCTGTATCTATCCATCCTCATCTTTCTATTAATCCTGTATCTATTGTCCTCATACACCTCATCTCTCTACTGATCCTGTATCTATCGATCCTCATACACCTTATCTCTCTACCGAGCCTGTATCTATAGATCTACTGACCCCCCCCGTCTCTGTCCAGCTATCGGCGCATCTTTCTCTGTCTCTATTGATCCTGTCTCCCGCTACTGGATTCATCAATCGATCCCTGTGATCAGTTGATCCCGCGTCTATCCATTTATCCCCCACCTCTTTCCCGCCTCAGCCTGCCCTCTCCGCCCCGCGAGCCCCCCCCCAGGAACGACGCCGCGCGGCTGCGACGGCCAGCAGGGTGGGGCGTGGCCTCTGGCCGGAGCCGCCCCGCCCCTCTGGCCCCGCCCTTGCCCCCCGGCGGCGGCTGAGGCCTCGCGCGCGCCATCGGCTTCTCCGCGGTCGACTGCCGGGACTGGACCAGGCTCTCGCGCGGGCGGCGGGCACGTCATGGGCAGGGCGCGCGTGGCCGCGGCGCCTGGAGGGGACGGGAGGGCGCAGGCGAGAGGCCGCAGGAGCCCGCTCCCCCTCCAGCTCTTCCACAGGTGAGGGCGAGGGTGAGTGTGTCGGGGGCGGGGGGCTCGCCGCCCCGGGCTTCGGGCTCGGCTCGGGCTCGGCTCGGGCTCGGCTCGCTCGCCGCCGGGCGGGGCGGGGTGGCAGCGGCGCCCTGAGGAGAAGCGATTTGCGGCTTTTGGCGAGTGTTGGCTGCAGGTGGGGTTCGCCAGGCGCTGCTCCCGCCCCCGCGAGAGGGAGAGGAAAACAACGCCCCCCTCTTCTGTTAAGGGGGGTGGGGTGGGAGCCCCCCTCGTCTCTGATAAGGGGGTGGGGTGGGGAGCCCCCCTCTCTCTGTTAAGGGGGGGTGGGGGAGTTCTCGATTTCTCCCTCTCTTTTGTGTGTGGAAGTAACTTTTAAAAAGGGAGGGGGGGTTTCTGCAGCGCTCCCCCCGGCCCCCTCCCTTGCCATGACTAACGGATTCAAACGGGCTTTGGTGCATTTCAGCCAGTGTCCTCCCCCCCCTGAAGAGTTTACAAGAAACTGATTCATTGGGGTGGGGAAGGGGGGTCATTTTGCAGTCGGTCCCTCTCTGCCTATTGCCTTTGATGGCGCCTGGGCTTGAAACGGTCAAAGAAAGCGTTAATTATCCCCCCCCCTCCTCCTTTATCTTTTCCACGCCCTGGTCTTCACTTTGGCAGGGTGGGTTTTGCAAAGTTTGTTTGCCAAGGGGGGAGGGGGGAGATCCATCGGCTCTCCCGTTTGCAAAAAGCAGAGAGGCTGGAAGCGTTTGCAAGGCAAAAGCTGGGAGTCTGGCGAGGTTACGTGGGCTGGCCGGCGCCACTTCTGAGCCTGCGGGGTGGGGAAGGCCTTTCACGCTCCCCTTAAGATGAGGGAATGCAACGGGCTGGGTGGATCATGCACGGAAAGTAAGTTGGAGGAGGGGCTGTTATCCCACTGTTGATAAAGTATCTCCCTTCCCTTCCCCCCCGCTTGGTGGGTAGTGCCTTATGGAGTTTGGACGATGCAGTTTGTGCAATATAATTATTTTCCAAGTATACTATCTTCTCTACCCCCACATACTTACTACATTTGGGGTACATGCTTTCTACGTATATAAAGATTTTATTCATTTGCTTCCATCTTTGGGGGGAGGAGAAGGAATCAGCCCTGCCCTGCCCTCAGTCTTGTTACTGTGGTGAGTTTGAGACCTTAATGTAACTAGGAAGGTTTGCAGAGAGCATGTTTTCCGAAGCCTCAATTACTGGAGTTTATCTTGTTTTGACTCTTCAGATGTTAAACAGCACATATCTCTGCCGAGTCTCTCTCTTTTTAATCTCCTGGGCTGCTGACTTCTCACTTCCTGAATTCTAGGAGCCATAATGTGACTTGCCAGTTAACGGATCTGAGTCAAAGCAGATTGTAGTCTGTGGAAAAGATTCCATATCATACATTAAGTTCTGGATAAATGTTCCTCTTCAGACACCCCATGTTTTGGAGGGATTGAATCAGAGAGGACGTGGACTTTTATGGGGCTTAAGGGGATGGAAAAATGCAAATTTAATAGCATCTGGGCTCCTAACTCTCCTGGGGTACTCTGAAAACCCCACTTTTATGTAGCTCAAGAAAGACCACACAGCAAGTTGGACGCCAGGGAAATTCCTGGCTCCCAACCCCATGCTTCATCTGTGAGTACATTCTAGCATTCAATAAAATAGGTTTCATTATGCAGAATCTGAGGCTGCCTTCCAAAATAAGATAGCCAGATCTCTGAGCTCTCTCTTAAACAGAACGAAAGACTCTGTTTGTAACGTTCATTGATTCAGCAATACAGGTTCTCAATTACCATATTTTTTGGGTAGGGGGGAGGGAGGAAAGGGAACAGGAGCCCACTGTGTCAGAAGCCTTGTTGACTCTGATTGTACGAAACGGGACAGTCAGAATCTGCAATAACTTTCCTTATGGCACAAGATCAGGAAATAATTTTAACAATCTAGGAATAACTTGCGAGGAAGGATGGCCCCGTAATCAGGACACTAATCTGTGACTTGGGAGATTGGCTTAATTCCCTGCCCTGCCGCAGACTTCCTCTGTACCCTTAGGCATGTCACTTAGGAAATCAATGGAAGTTAAAAGCCTAAATACATTTGAGCATCTGGGCCTTAGTTCATCTGTGCCTGAGGGTCCCCAACTGTAAAATGAGGGTCATCCTTCCTCACAGAGGGTTTGGGAGGATAAATGTGGTAAAGATTGTGAGGTCCTCAGATACTACAATAATGGGGGCCAGCTAAGGACCTTAAGGTAGAATGTCAAGTATCAGAGGGGTAGCCGTGTTAGTCTGGATCTGTAAAAAGCAACAGAAAGTCCTGTGGCACCTTATAGACTAACAGATGGATTGGAGCATAAGCTTTTGTGGGTGAATACCCACTGCGTCTGACGAAGTGAGTATTCACCCACGAAAGCTTATGCTCTAATACATCTGTGAGTCTATAAGGTAGAATGTGTAACCTGCTTGATGCTATAATGTAATTCTTGGGCACCTTTTAAAATTAGCCTACTCCGTACAGTAATAAGTCAGTGAATTTCTGGTCAAAGGAGGCATGTTGATAGCTGTGTTAAAGGGGGTAAGTTTCTACCTTTGAGATAAAGGTCTCGCCTCTAATCTTGTTTTAACCAGGGTCATCCTAGTTCTAGTTTATATTTGCTGAGGAGCCTGAATCTTTGGCCGTGTTCATGGTGGCTTCAGCTGACAACCCTGGTGCTGAGCAAACCAAAACACTTAAAAGCAAAAGTTTCTGATTCCAACTTCATCCCAAAACAACCCTTCTCTCCATTCCCATCTAGATGGATTAATTCAGCAAATTTATACAGCAAATCTTGCAAGGCTCTCAGTGGAAAATGGTACTTGATTTACTCTTTCCTCTGTCGTCATAACTGGAATTATAAATATTCCTCCTTAAAAAAATATAACAACTTGGCTGAGTGAGCAGAATCTTGTGGGGGCGCATGCAGCACCTGGCACTTTGCAGAGATAATTTAAAGAAGTGTTTTCTGCCACAGAGAGCTTTCAGTCTGAAGCAAATGTAGGATGTAGTATCATTACCACTTCTGTCTCTTGCTTGTGCTTTGACCTGATCTTTTGGTCTATGTTGAGCAGGTGGTTCTCTGCACCCATGTGGAACCACATTTTTGGGTTGGGATTTGCGTGGAGAGGTCAGATTGCAAGTTGGGGAGCTTTTGTGAGCTATTCCTGAACACCCAGTTAAGCCAAACATTGTTAATCCATGTATTTTCCCTCCCCCTTCCCTAGCTCTGTGATTTTGAAGTGCTGGACAATCCAAACTCAACTCCTTCAGGTTAATTATTCACATCAATGGAGAGTTTCATATGAGTTATCTATTTCTGAGTGTAGATTTCCCCTTTTTCCTCCCCCTCCCCAAATGGCTGGTGGGTTTTTTTTTTTGATGCTTCTGTTTTTGTGTGCCCAACTTGAAACACCTTGGGCCAGATCCTCAGCTGGTGTAAACTGTCATAGCTCCATTGTGGCTATGGCAGGTACTTGAGACTCTGAAATTCAACCTCCTTTTAGAGCGCTTTAAGTTTGGTCCCACAAAATGACTCATTGCTTTTGAAAATGGTGGCTTTGTTATTTTTAAGCCAGCAATAGCAAAGCAGAAGTTGCCCAGATGTAATGTGTTAACTGTGAAGACAAAAATACTCTATTCTCAATAAATCCCTGGCTGTCACTCAGAAATTATAGGATGTCAGATGGGTTGAAAGAATTTTAAGAAATATTGACCTGTCATCACTACTGCTCCATGTGTGTATGTTTACATAGGCTGGTCTGTTTCTCTTTTGTTTTTAGTTACTTTCACTTTCTGGTTCTCATGCCCCTTAGACAACTGTTTGTTTGGATTTTCTGAAGCCACCCAGAAATCCATTTGTGGGTTTTCAAAAGCACTCAAGGCCCTGATCGTATAAACCCTTATGCACAAACTAAACTTTTTACTGTTATGAATAGTCCCATGAATGTGTTTTTAAAAAAATATGAAATGAAATTGGGAGGCAAATTAACAGAACTCAACACTTAGATTTCAGAGTGCTTTGCAAAGGAGGTATCATTATACAGACAGGGAAACTGAGGCACACAGCTGGGTAGTGACTTGCCTGAATCACTCAGCAAATCAGTGGCATAGCCAGGAATAGAGCAGACTCCTGAGTCCCAGTCCAGTAACCTACCCAGTAGGCTGCACTGTTGGGTTCTGTTTATTTGCCTTCTGTGGTGTGTGTGGTATACTTCGTTTTTGTTTTGCCATTAGGGGTCATGTTTTCAAGCTTTTCTCTGCAACCACAAGGGCTAGAAGTGATAGAGTCTCATGTAACCTCCTGACTACAGGATCGGGGCTTTTTTAACAACAGTTATCACAAGACTCGTGATTCAAATGGCAAGAATAGGCAACACTTCTTTGCAAATAAATGATATTTCTCCCTTCTCACCTTCTGAAAGCCTTCTCCAAATAACTGAAAAACCATGTGTGTGTATTTTTATGTATGTATATTAAAAAAAAAAAAAAATTGAAATTGTGGAGGTAATGAAACAAACTCCACTGCTTAATCACTGCTCCATTGTAACCCCATCCTGATCTCTTATCTGTAAGGTTGTCTACTTAAATCAGGATGCCTTCAAGCGAGGGCAGAGGTGTTGGCATCTTAATACTGCAGAGCACATGAGATGCCTTCTGGTGCTGTATAACTAATAATGCCACTTTAAAAAAAACAAAAAATCCTGCTAACCCTAAATTTGGAGACTAATCTTATATTGATGATGTCCCTTTAACTCTGAGGAGCATCACTGCCAATGCTACAGATTTCCCTGGTTTTGGAGATCACAAGCACATAATCTCATTCATTCATTTTTTTTTAATTACAAAAAAAAGTCATGGAATTAGTTAAACAAAACCCAAACTACTTGAGTAAATTCCAAATGCAGCTGATAAGCTTTTTCATAGCCTGCAGCTGCATGTCTGCCTCTGTTAAGATCTCTGAATCCAGCTCTCTGCTCAGTTAGTTGCTTACATACTTTGACTGCCAAAAATCTCTCCTCTTAATGGTCTAGCTCATCAGCCAGTGAGCTGCACAGTTCTCCATCAGAGTGGCTTTGTGGTCTAGTGGGTAGGGCACCAACCTGAGACCTGGGAGACATTAGTTTTCTTCCCAGCTCTGCCACTGATGTCCTGTTTGCCTTTTCTGGGCCTCTCTTTTCCATTCCCATCCATTGTCTGTCTGCCTAGTTTTTGTTTGTTAGGCCCTGATCCTGCAAATGCTTCTTATCATGTGCCTAACGGTGACTCATGGAGGTAAAATTAAACGTGCGTAAGTGCTGGTAGGATCAGGGCTTTACACTGTAAAACAGGGATGATAATCAGTCCTTATCTGTCTGGTCTGTTTAGATTGGGGGCTCTTTACGGGCAGGGTGTGGTCCTCACACAGTCTGTGCAATGCCCAGTGTGACAGGACCTTGATCAAGGTCTCAATTTGCTGCTGTGACACACTGAAGCAACAATGAGGATGCTATTTTGGCAATGAGTTTATCAATCAGTTTACTCTTGATTAGCATCGGGTGGAGGGGCTTTTTTTGTAGACTAGTTTAGGTAGCCAGTCTAAGCATCTGAGTTCTATGGTTTTGTGCTTATGATCATGTGCTGATGTGAAGCAGTCATAATTCTCCTATTTTATGATTTGCATCATAACAGTCCCTAGAAGCCCCAACTAGATCAGGGCCCCATTGTGATCAGTACTATACGTAGAATCATAGGACTGGAAAGGACCTCGAGGTCTTTTAGTTCAGTCCCCTGTACTCAAGGCAGGACTCAGTATTATCTAGACCATCGCTGACAGGTGTTTGTCTAACCTGCTCTTAAAAATATCCAGTGATGGAGATTCCACAGCTTCCCTAGGCAGTTTATTCTAGTGCTTAACTACTCTGACAGGAAGTTTTTCCCTTGCTGCAATTTAAGTTCATTGCTTCTTGTCCTATCCTCAGAAGTTAAGAATAATTTTTTCTCTTTCCTCCTTCTAACAAACTTTTGTGTACTTAAACTGTTACCCCCCACCCTGCCGTCTTCTGCAGACTAAACACACACAAACTCTAAACCAACCCAACATGCCTCTAGTGTGACAAAGTCCTTGGCCTCAATTCCTTAGACAAAGGTGGGAGAAAAAAATAACTGTTAACCTTTAGAAGAGAAACTGAGGCACAGAGAGACCAAGTGATTTGGGCTGGGAATTGGACCTGGGTCTTTTGAGTTCCTGTCCGGTGCCTGAACCATTTGCTGCCCAAACTTTTGGAAATGTCTTATCAGCCAGGTGTGGTAGTGGGACAGTTGGAATGGACCAGAGCCGTATAATGGTTAGATTTTTATCTTTTAAAAACTCCTCAAGCCTTGAAGAAAAGCTCTAGTTCAGATGGGAATTAATTCGGGGCAGTTCTTGGGCTTGTGCTATTCAGGAGGCCAGACTAGATGATCACAATCTTATGAATCTATAACTGAAAAATGAGCTGAAGAACATATTAACTGACTTAACGATGCTGCTTTAGTCATCCCATCCCTGAAATGGACCGCAGCACTCGTTAATACTTGCACTCGCCTGAGCTAAAGGGATTGGCAGAAGTGTGATTGAGAGAGTTATTCCCCCCTCCCCATAGGCTCTTTCTTTAAATATTTTTTGTAAGTAGTTATTTTTGCAAAAATTCTGTTAGCAATCTAGTCATCTCACACACTTTTCATTAAAAACTAAAATACTTCTGATTAGCTGTATGGGTTAATAAACAACCAAGCAATAAGGAAGGAGGTGATCAAAAGTACCCCAGGGATGTAGGGACCCAAGTCATATTGACTTTGAATGACTCTTGTGCACCTAAAAATCCCTTTGATGCTTCTGGAAAATCTCCCTTTACATAGTTGTTAATACAGTGAGAGGCCCTGTGGCCTGGTAAGTAGGATACTGGACTGGGACTTGCAGCCCTGAATTCTATTTCCAACTCTGTCACTGGCCAGCTGGGGGTCTTTGGGCAAGTCACTTCCCGTCTCTGTGTCTGTTTCCCTGTGCGTTGAATGGGGAGACAGGGATACTGACCTCCTCTGTAAAGCACTTTGAGATCTAGAGATGAAGGAGTGATGTGTAGTGATTAGAGCCATTTGAGAGATGAGACTCCTGGGTTCTGTTTCAGTCACCAAGTTGGGTATGTGACATCAGACAGGTCACTTCCCCTTCTTGGTGAGAGGCAGCCCCTGTCCCAAAAAGCTTTTACTCTAACCCATCTATAAAGAGAAGATAATGCTCACCCACCTTCCTCTACTAAACCAGACCATAGCCTGTTGGGCGCAGCTGTGGGCTGGGTGCCAGGACCCCCTGAGTTCTAATCCTGGCTTGGCCACTGACTTCCTGGGTGACCTTGAACAAGTTGCTTCCCTGCTCTGTGCCTCAGTTTCTCCCATCTGTAAAATGGAGGTAATGGGATTTTTCTCCGGCACGAGGGAGTTGTGAGGCCAAATCAATGTTAAGCTCTTTGGCGGTAGGCAACCTATGGCACTAGTGCCAAAGGCGGCACACGAGCTGATTTTTCAGTGGTACTCACACTGCCCGGGTCTTGGCCACCGGTCTGGGGGGCTCTGCATTTTAATTTAATTTTAAATGAAGCTTTTTAAACATTTTAAAAACCTTATTTACTTTACATACAACAATAGTTTAGTTATATATTACAGAATTATAGAAAGGAGACCTTCTAAAAACATTAAAATGTATTACTGGCACGTGAAACCTTAAATTAGCATGACTAAATGAAGACTCGGCGCACCGCTTCTGAAAGGTTGCCAACCCCTGCTCTAATGCAAGGTGTTAGGGGAGTAGGGCTGTAGCATCATGGGGCACCTACCTGCCCTTTGTGCCGTTGACAGTCATCAAATCATAGAAATGCAGGGCTGGATGGGACCTCAGGAGGTCATTTGGTCCAGTCTCCTGTGCTGAGGCAGGCCAAGTAAGCCTACAGAATCCCTGACGTTAAAAATCTCTGATGACAGGGGTTCCACATCCCTATTGGTAACCTGTTCTAGTGCTTAACTATGCTAAGAGGGGGGAGGGATAGCTCAGTGGTTTGAGCATTGTCCTGCTAAACCCAGGGTTGTGAGTTCAATCCCTGAGGAGGCCATTTGGGGATTGGTCCTGCTTTGAGCAGGGGGTTGGACTAGATGATCTCCTGAGGTCCCTTCCAACCCTGATAATCTATGATAACAGTTGGGACATTTTCCCTCCATTACATCCCAGAAGGTCTCAGCTGACATATGTCAGCTTTGATCCACGCCAGCTACAGCCCTTGCTCCCACTTATTTTAGCAGCAGCATGGATTTCTTGCTCTTCTTTTCCCTCCTTCCAAATCTTCCTTACTTAGCAAAGCTTCAAGACTGAAGGGTGAGGAGACAGGCAAATAGAAACCAAATTCCTTGGGAGAAGTGTCACTCCCTCCCCCACAGTCTATTGAATCTTTAAGTAGACAAGCTAATATTAGCTCTGGCATGGGGTAGGGAAGACTGACCTGCTGGCTCAGGGAAATCAGGGGGCTTGGCGCACTCATCCCTTGTTTCACTGAAAGTAAAGTATTGATAGTGCCTCTGGCATCTTCACTGTACAGATTTCCCAAGGCTGGAGGATCATGCCAGTGGGGGTCTGTTCTTGGTTGTCATTCAAACCTGTAATTCTGGATGTCAAGATCCTTTCACGGGACAGCTCTACTCCTTTCCTCTTGCTCATCCTCTCTCTGCAGCCTGACGGATAGAGCCTCAGGAGACCTGGGTTCTGTTCGCAGCTTTGCGACGGGCCTGCTGGGTGACCTTGGACAAGTTGCTTCCCCTCCCTGTGCCTCTGTTATGACACTGATGTCATGTAATGAGACTGACCATTTGTGTAGAGTGCTGTGAGATCTCCAGATGAAAATCAGTAGGCAAGAGCTAGAGCGGTGTATGTACACAACCCTCTAGCTCTTATCTAGTGCTTTTCATCTGGAGAGCTAAAAACACTTTACAAATATATAACATTCCATTGGTGTTTAGAGGCTGCAACTGAGATGTGACCCCATCATGTTAGATGTGGTGCATTCACATAAGGTAAGTCTGCACTGTAATAAAAGACCTGCAGCTGGTAGTTGTTTGTTTGGGCTTGGGCTGGAGTCCAGGATCTGGGACCCACCCCTTACAGCGGGTTTTCCAAGCCCAGGGTTCAGCCCAAGCCAGAATGTCTACACTGCTATTTTTTAGCCTTGCAGCCCAAGCCCATGTTGACCTAGGTTCTGAGACTCTGGGTTTTTATTGCAGTGTAGATGAACCCTCTAGGGGATGGTGTCTGCTCCAAACAGCCAACCAACTAATGGACGTGAAGTGGGAGGAGAAATGGAGAGACTTGCCAAAGGTCAAGGCTGAGAATAGAACTCCTGACTCCCAGCCTGTGCTTCCTCCCTGTATGATGGTTCTAGTAAATCTGTATTAGTGCAATGGGTTACATACCCTACCTGCTCTGCATCTTGCACCTGAACTGGGATCTTATCCCTCCCCTCACTCTGGGTGCTACAGGATTACATCTCCCCTGGTTGCATTTTGACCTGTACTGTGGTAGCTCTTAGCCCGTAAGTGCCCTTTTGTTCCTCAGCTCAGAGATTATGGATTTAAGTGGGGAGAGGTCTTTGCACTGGCTTTTTGCAAGGGGAGGATCTAATTTTCAGAGATGCTGTGTCTCCGCAGCTCCCAGTGACTGCTGTAAATCAGGCTGCTGATTTAGGTGCCTCCTGTTAGGTCCCTGATTCTGGAAATCTCAACCCTGAACTGAGGAAAATCCAGACCCTGATCCTCAGCTCTGGTTTCAGTCATCCAATGTCATTTACTTAGTGAAACCCGAGAGTGCGGCCTGCTTGTATTAGTGCCTAATCCTGCTTTGTGGGATTGTTTTCCTCCTCCTTTGTGCTCCTGGTTCCTCTGCAGCAGGGGGTGGGTGGCCGGCATAGCTGTATACCCAGCACTGCCTTCCCTAGGAAGGCTCAAGCCTGGGAATTTATCATCTGTGAAAGTGAGGATATACTAATGTCTGCTCTATGCCTGGGTGACAAGTGCTACTGCTCTGCTAAACCTCAGCCAGCAGCACTCCTTGCTCTTCCAGCCCTGTCTACACACTCCCACGGCACTGCTGCTTCAATCCTAACTTGCAGCCTCTCCTGCCATTTCTGCCCTGAATTTCCCCACCCCTCAGCTCTGTCAATGTTGTAGAAGTGCATGTAACTACAGTGGCATCATAGAGTATTGGGCTGGCGGTACAAGATGGGAATTCTGCAACAAGTGGGAATATGGATGAATTGCCAAGAGGAGTACAAAGGAATAGCACAAGGATGTAGGGTCAAAATCAGAAAGGCTAAGGCACAAATAACAGGCAATAAGAGGTTATTTAAATACATTAGGAGCAAGAGAAAGGCGGATGAAAGCATAGATTCTCTACTTAGCAGGGAAGGAGAGCTAATAACGGACGATATCAAGAGGGCTGAGGTGTTTAATGTCTATTTTGCTTCAGTCTTCACTAGAAAGATATATTGTAATTGTAACCAGATAGTTAACACAATTAATGTTAGCAACAAGGGGGAGGGAACACAAGCCAAAATAAGGAAATAACAGGTTAAAGAGTATTTAGATAAGTTAGATCAGTGGTCCCCAAACTTTTCGTCTGGCGGGTGCCAGACGAAGGACCACTGCGGCGGTGGAGCACCTGCCGAAATGCTGCCGAAATTCGGGAGCGACGCCTCTCGATTACATCACTTGTTGGCGACAAGCAGTGTCATCAAGAGGCGTCCCCGCCGAAATGCCGCTGAAATTCAGCGGCATTTCAGCGGGTGCTCTCCCGGGGGCCAGGATGTGGGCACATTAAGATGCCCCCATGGTGCCTGCTGGCACTGCGTTGGGGACCGCTGAGTCAGATATATTCAAGGCAGCAGGGCCTGATAAAGTTCATAGTAGGGTATTTCAGGAACAGTCTCAGAGCCATTAGCAATTATCTTCCAGAACTCATGGAGTAGGGGTGAGGTGTGAATGGACTCAAGAAGGGAAAACAGAAAGGGAACAAAGAAGACCTGGGGAATTAGACAAGTCAGCCAAACTTGGATACCTGGAAAGATACTGGAACAAACTATTAATCAATTTGTAAGCACCTGGAGGATGGTGCATAGGGTGATGATTAATAGCCAACGTGGAATTGTCAAGAACAGATTAGGGTCACTGGCCTAGTAGATAGGGGAGAAGCAGTAGATGTGATGTATCTTGATTTTTAGTAAGGCTTTTGACACAGGCCTTCATGACAGTCTCAATAGCAAACTAGGGAAATGTGATCTAGATGAAATGACTATAAGGTGCATTTTGTAAGTGGCAAAATGATTCCTCTAACAAACAAAAACATGAGGCCTATTGCCTGTTTAAAACCAAAGTCCAAAGGTGGCTACGTGACATCAAAGACAAGTGGTGACAAGAGAAGGCCTCTGAGATCTAGGGTTTCGTAGACTAGGATGACATGAGAAGCTTCTTTCAAGCAACGGAAGCTATATATGGGCCAAGCTCCAAAGGCCCAATCCCCTTACATTCTCAGGATGGCTTCACCCTTCTCTAGGACAATGCAGCCATTAAACAACTCTGGAAGGAGCACTTTGAGAGCCTACTAAACCGCGAATCCACGGTCTCTGAAGACACCATCGAGTTTATTCCACAACGCTCAGCAATGGGAACACCTTGCTGATCCCCCATCTTTCGGAGGAAGTCTGGCATGCCATCACCCAGACAAAAAATCACAAGGCACCAGGCCCAGACAGCATCGCAGCTGAAGTTTTTAAAGCTGGTGAAACAATGCTCCAACACAAACTTTGCTAACTCCTTGACAAAATCTGGACCTGCAAAGAAATTCCACCTGACTTTAAGAATGCCAGCATCGTTACAATATTCAAGAAAGGGGACATATCTTTGTGTGGGAAATACAGCAGTATTGCTCTCCTCTCAATTACCGGAAGATTCTTGCCCAGATCCTACTAACCTTTCTCCTTCCCCTTGCTGAGGAATTCCTCCCCGAATCACAGTGTGGCTTCAGGCCATCCTGAGCCACAACTGACATGATCTTCGTGGCACGACAGATTCAAGAGAAGTGCAGAGAGCAACACCAGGAACTGTTTATGGCATTCATCGACCTAACCAGGCCTTTTACTCTATCAGTCATGATGCCCTATGGATGGTGCCATGTAGGTTTCGGCCACAGAAATCATTTCAATCAACAGACTACTCCATGATGAGATGACTGCCACCATTTTGTGCAACAGCTCAGAGTCCGAACCATTTGCACCGTGTCAAGCAGGGCTGTGTCATTGCTCGTCTCTATTTATCTTGCTGTGATCCTGATTCTCATTTGTGACCGTCTTCATGACAGAATCTGGATTGAGTATCATATGGATGGCTAACTCCTCAATCTTTGATGTCTTCAAAAAAAATCTAAAATCACAAAAATTGGCATCTCTGACTTTCAGTATGTAGATGACTGTGTCATTCTTGAACACACAAAGGCCGACCGGCAAAGCACCCTAAATCTTTTTGCAGATTCCTGTCACAGTCTGCGTCTGTTTCTCAGTGTTGGGAAAACCAAGGTACTCTACCAGCTCTTACCTGCACAAACTACTCTTTATACTCCACAAATCACCATCAGCAGAGAAACCCTAGAAAATAGGGACTATTTGCCGTACCTTGGCAGCCACCTCTTCCAAACAGCCAGCATTGACACAGACACTGAATAAAAGATCCGCTGTGCCAGTACATCTTTTGGAAGACTACTCAAATGAGTCTTCGGTGTAGGGATCAAGGTACCAAGATCTCGGTGTACAAGGCAGTTGTCACCCCCACCCTTCTCTGTGGATTTGAGACCTGGGTAACCTACAGATGACATCTCAAGGGGCTGGAGTGGTTCCAGCAACTCTGCCTCAGGAGGATTCTCAGCATCAGCGGGGAAGACCAACGCACTAACATCAGCATCCTCTCTGCAGCCAACATCAGCAGTCTAGAAGCATAGGTCATGAAATACCAACTTCGCTGGGCTGGCCACAGTGTATGTATGCCTGACGCTTGCCTCCCGAAGCAAGTACTCCTCTCTCAGTTAAGTCAGGGAAGAAGGGCTTGCGGAGGGCAGCGGATGAATTTCAAAGATCTACTGAAAGTACATCTTAAAAAGTGGGGCATCAACCCAACAAACTGGGAGGATTTGGCATGGAACAGAACACAGGGATGCCACAGATCACTTTGAGGAGAACAGACGTGCTCATGAGACAGAGAAGCAACAAAGGAGGAAAGAAAGGGCACAACACTCCAGCCAACGACTGTCTCCTCCAAGACAAAATAGGAAATAGCTGCCAAGGTGACAGTATTGCTGACAGGTATCTGGGGGTTATAGTGGATCACAAATTGAATCTGAAACAATGATACAATACGATTTTGAAAAAGGCCAATATCATTCTGGTGTGTGTTAATGGGAATGTTGTGTGTAAGACATGGGAGGTAATTGTCCTGCTCTGTTTAGTACTGGTAATGCCTCAGTTGGGGGACTGTGTCCACTTCTGGGTGCCACACTTCAGGCAAGATATGGACAAACTGGAGAGAGTCCACAGGGAAAGCAACAAAATATCAGGTTTAGAAAACCTGATCTATGAGGAAAGGGTAAAAAAAAAAAAAAAAGAAAAAATTGGGCATGTTCAGTTGTGAGACAAAGACGATCAAAGAGGGACTTGATAACTGTCTTCAAATATGGTAAGGGCTGTGCTCAGTTGTTCTCCATATCCACTGTGGGTTGGACAGAAAGTAATGGATTTAATCTGCAGCAATGGAGATTTAGGTTAGATAATAGGAAAATCTTTCCAACTATAAGGTTAGTTAAATGCCGGAATAGGCTTCCAAAGGATGGTGGTGGAATGCCCGTGGCTGCAGGTTTTGAAGAGCAGGTTAAAAAAAACGCCTGCCAGAAATGGTCTAGGTATTCTTGGTCCTGCCTCTGTGCAGGGGGCTGAACTAGATGACCTCTCGAGATCCCTTCCAGGCCGAATTTTCTATAATTTTATGGCTCCAGTGTCAGGAGTAGCTACTCAAGTTACCAAGAGGCAGACTGTTGTAGCATCCAGAGCTCAGACCTGGGAGCTGGGATGTCCTGAGTTACCTCTATGTCTTTGAGCAAGACTCTTCCACTTTATGTACCTCAGTTTTCCTAGCTATAAAACTGGAACTAATGCGTATCTCAGTGGAGAGGGACTGGGGCTTCATGGTTGAACCTTGGCTTGGTGATGCCAGTGTGAATAAGCATTAAGCATTAGTTTCATTTGGCATCCCTCAAGGAGGTGAGTGCATGCGGTGTAGACAGTGTAGACAAATACCTGCTCTACATTGCAGATATCGGGCACTGGGATAGCTGCACTAATGCAGACCCCTAATGTGTACATGGGTTACACCATGCAGCACAGTTTCCGTCAGTGCTGTTAACCTGGTACAAATGGTGTCTACGGTGGGGAATTTGCAGCAGTAGCAACCATGCTGGGAAGTGAATCCCCAGTTGACCAGGCCAGAGATTCCTGAAAGCGGTCAGTCGATTCCTTCAGAGGGGATACCAGAGCACTGGTTGCCAATCCCCTAAGCAAACACAGAGGAAGGATTGTCTGGGACTGAAGGCGCTGGGCTGGGACTCATGAGATTTGGGTTTCGATTCCCAGCTCAACCACCAACTCCTTGTATGACCTTGTTTGGGCAAGTTAAATGATCTCTCTGGGCCTTGGGTTCCCATCTTTAAAATGGAGATCCTTTCTCCCACCCATCTCTGGCCGCACATTTGTGCAGCACCTGACACCTGAGCTGGGACGTCTAGGTGCCGCCATAACACACAATAAAGTTCATAGACTTTAAGGTCAGAAGGGACCATTATGATCATCTAGTCTGACCTCCCGCACAATGCAGGCTACAGAATCTCACCCATCCACTTCTATAACAAACCCCTAACCTATGTCTGAGTTATTGAAGTCCCCGGATTGCAGTTTGAAGACCTCAAGCTGCAGAGAATCCTCCAGCAACTGACCTGTGCCCCGTGCTGCAGAGGAAGGCGAAAAACCTCCAGGGCCTCTGCCAATCTGCCCTGGAGGAAAATTCCTTCCTGACCCCAAATATGGTGATCAGTTAAACCCTGAGCATGTGGGCAAGACTCACCAGCCAGCACCCAGGAAAGAATTCTCTGTAGTAACTCAATCCCAAGCATCTAACATCCCATCACAGATCCACGGGCAATGACTGACACAGCGAATAATCAAATATCAATTGCCACATTTTGCAAATTGGCGCTATCCATCATACCACCCCTCCATAATTTATTAAGCTTAGCTTCTTAAAGCCAGATATTCTTTTGCCCCCATACTCCCTTGGAAGGCTGTTCCAGAACTTCAACTCCTCTAAATGTTAGAAACCATTCATCTAATTTTCAAGTCTAAACTCCAGTTTATGTCCATCTTGTTTTGTGTCCACCATTGGTACTAAGCTTAAACATTCTGTCCTCTCCGTAATATGTACTTCTTGATACTATTTAAAGAGCAAGCAATATCCCCTCAATCTTCTTTTGGTTAGGCTACAAGCCAAAAGCCTCTTTCAGTCTTCTATTCCTAAGACAGGTTTTCCATTCCTCGGATCATTCCGTAGCCTGTCTCTGAACCTGTTCCAGTTTGAATTCATCCTTCTTAAACATGGGAGACCAGAACTGCACACAGTATTCCACATGAGGTCTCACCAGCGCCTTATATAACGGTACTAACACCTCCTTATCTTTGCTGGAAATACCTCACCTGATGCATCCTAAAACCGCATTAGCTTTTTTGATGGCCATATCACATTGGCGGCTCATAGTCATCCTGTGCACTGTTGTGTGTATTTAAAGGTTATCGTGCAGTTCAGGGTATTGTCACAGCAGGGGAGATGAGTGGAATCCACTCCACACACTCATTGCTGATGGGTAGATTGGAATTGCTTTAGGGCAGTGACTTGTTCTGTTCTTTGTACAGCGCCTTGCACCATGGGGTCTCTATCCATGACTGGGGCTGAGAGGTGCCGTAATAGACCTAATAAATAGAAATAGTTTTACAGCAATTTCCTCCCCAAATGTAATACTACTGGAAGGCCAGATCTAGATTAGAATCTTTTGCTGGTATAGTAATGTAGCTTAAGGGACTGATTATTTAACATCTCTTCTATACCAGCAAAACCGTAGGGCAGGCGCAGTTATTCAGGCATGAAAGCGGGTTTGCTGGTCTAGCTGATTTTGACTGATATAAGCCATACTGGCAAAAGCCCTCTTTTGCCAGTATATGATGCATCTGCACTAGGAAGTTTTTCTGGTTATAGCTACACTGGCAAACCTTTTCTAGTGTAGACCTGGCTAAGATGTACTGATTGCAGAACCATTATTTTTGTTCTTTTCTAACAGGTATGAAATACTTCTGAAAATACTGCATTGCTCTATTAAAAATGATACCACGGGGTTCCATATTGATTGTTGTTTTCTTAGCTGTATTATGGTAGCCACTGTAATCTTTCATCTTGTAGATTTCAGCTCAGATCCTGTACAGGTACAGGGAGAGCCAGTTCCTGCCCTGAACAGCGTACACTCTAAATAGCTAGATGATGTCTTCTGGAGAGAATCTGCCAACCCCTGGAGTGCTCAAATCTGATGAGGATGGTTCAAAAAAAATCATGAGATCTTAATAATGGGTTGTTTTTATTTATTTCCTGTGTCTTGGACTCTTATGGGGTCAGTTGTCCAAGCTTTTCTCCACCATCATTTTAGCTAGAAACTCGCCTTTTTTTAAAATTGTGCCGAGATCATAGGACTCCAGGAGATGGGGCTTTTTTCCCTTAAAATCATGACTGTTGGCTGTGCTGAACTTGCTTGGTTCATGAGTAAAAATTGGGTGAGGGGTATTGTTCTGTCATCCTTGCAGTCTGGGATCTTGAGGGTGAAGACTAGGACGACTTCTGCCTTTCAGGCAATCAGAGTTAGTTAATTCTGACACATGAGCTAGATTTTGTTCTGGCTTTTGCTGCCACAGCTGTGCTGAGACTTTGCAATACTAGTGGAAGAAAACATTCATGCTGGCATTAGTGCATCAGTGTAGTTATGCCCATGCAAACACTTATCCTGGAGCAATTTAATCTAGCCCCATATGGAAATAAGATGGATGGTATAAGCCTGCTTTGCCTGCTGCAGAAATCCTACATTGGGGTTTTGCATTGATTATACACATGCAAATTCTCTTAGTGACTAAGGTCTTTTCTACACTACAAAACTCAGTTGACCTAAGTTAAGTCAATTTACAGCCATTGCAGTAATTATTGTGGTGTTTGTGTCCACGCTGCACCTGCGCTGTCGATGGTGCGCGTCCTCAACAGAAGAGCTTCCACTGACTTAACTGTATGGGGCACTGACAGTTGGAGCCCCTGCCCCGAGGCCAACAACCAAGAGGTAAACAAAGCAGCAGGTATTAGGTCAGCGTAGTGGTCAGCTTACATTAGTGGGAGCAGTTGACCTAACTCTGTAGTGTACACTAAGCCTCCAGTAAGGCCTCTGTCTGCGTTTAAAGTCTGTGGCTGCACGTCCCCCATCCTGAGCAGACTGGCTGAGAGGAGGAAGCTGATGTTTATTTTTTTAACAGTGTCCCTTTAAAGGTTTGCCTGTTCCATGGCCCTGTTGCTAGATCCTGGGGATTTTTCATTCCTGTTAGGAGGCAAGAAATGTTCAAAGTGGGAGACCCTGGTGCCAGTGTGTGCTGGTGGGTTGGAAGAATAATTCAGCTGGGTGGGGCGGGGAGATATTTGGCAAGAACTAATGCCCTCAAGGCAAGCGCCTGCCCATTTCCTGTGGCTGTTTTGGCAGTGTGGGTGTGATCTGTGCACTGGAGGAACGTTGGATCTGATGCACTGCTGAGAGTCTGGAGGGTTACCCAGGATTTCTGCCCATGCCCCTGAGATCAGAATCTGGCCCTTAGACATGCAGTGAGGACAGCAGTTCCCACTAAGGCAGATCCTGTTGGGTTTTTCTTCAGCACCCAGGGAGTCTTTTTACCCCAGGTCTCGGGTCATGAAGCTAGGTTAATTATCTGTCTGTGACCCTCCAGAATGAGGGCAAAGTCCCTGAGCCAAACCTTTGGCCAACAGCACAATAATTTCACAACCCGGTGGCTGGGTCAGGTGGGCTTGAGAATGTTTGCTGAATGATCTGATGGATAAGACCTCCCCAGTGCCCGTCCCTGGCTGCTAGTGGGGTGCTGATTCAAGGGCTAGGTGTGGATTTCCATGACAGCATGCAGCTGATTCCGACTTGGCAGAAGTATCCATAAGTCACGTGACTCCTTCACACCTCATTGCTGTCATAGTTTGGTCAATATATTAGTTGTTCTAAACCTGGATTGCAATAGGGTAACCTCGGTTTCCCTCCTGAAGCTCTTGTTGCTTTAAGTGCTTGCAGAATTTTCCTTGTTCTGGCCTAGTTGGGTGACCATGGGTGAGTCAGTCCTTCTGTGCCTCAATTTCCTCATCTGTACAATGGAGTAATGATGCTGACCTCCTTTGAAAGTAGTTTGAGATCTACCAATGGAAAGCACTAGATAAGAGCTAGGTACTAATAACCATAATCAATTCCTATCATGAAGTGCTGTGTAATGTCACCATGTGGCTGTTAAGCACTAGCAGCTGCCACATTCCAACCCAGAGGTGGCTGCATCTTTATAGTGGCTGAAGGGAATTGGTGTAGATGTCTTGTAATTTTGTAAAAGGATTTAGGGCTTTCAAAATGATCAGGAAGGATGAAATCAAATCTTACGGCACCCATCTTCTGCATCTCTTTATCTGTGAGACCTGGCTGTGTATTTCAGACTGAATAAAGGAGCAGGGAATTCTGGAGAAGTGAAGGCCCTGGGCTGGGACTCAGGTGACTGGGCTTCGATTCCCAGCTCTGCCACTCCTTTGGCTGAGGCCTTGAGTAAGTGAACTCCATGCTTAACTTTAAACCTGGCTTCAGAGGGACTGAAGCTTGTGCTTAAAGTTAGGCACATGCTTAAGGGCATGCAGCACTTTAACTACATTGGTTTAGAAACTGCTACAGTTAAAGCGGTACAGCACCATAGCATGAACCTTTCTGAGTACCTTTATACCAGAATCACTGAGTCCACACTAGAGGCTGTTCGAATTTAGTTATGGTGGCAAAAAATCCCACCCCTAACCAACTGAGTTAAACCTGAACAAAAAATGTGAATGGAGCCATGAATCTCTGGGCCTCAGTTTCTCATCTGTGAAATAGGGATCATAATCCTTCCTCTGTCTGGCTTATCTATTGAGACAATGAGCTCTTTGAGTCTCTTGTCCTCTGTCTGTGCAGCGCCTGGCATAATGGGGTCCTGATCTCGGCTGGTGTCTCTAGGCACCTGTAATTATTATTTGTTATGTGCATTGTGGTATTGCTTAGGAGCTCCAGCCAAGGACCACAACCCACTAGTGTGATTTAAGACTGATGCAGGGACTGGTTGAGACACACGAGGGCTTTGCCAGCTCCTTTTGCCCTCAGGTGCAAAAATGAGTTAATAAATTAATCCTTAGGCATCTTGCTCCTCAACTGTCTTCATAATAAACCAGCCCTGGCCAAAGAACCATTCCCTAGAAAGGCACATTGGCTCCTTCAGGGAGTTTATCTGTGACTTGTTCTCAACCCTGCCCAATGGCTACTAATAACACAGCATCTCCTTGCAGCTGTTGACTGGAACACCCTGGGGATAGGGATGGCATCACAACACACGTGCAGATTCTGGAATGGCTAGTGCTAGGGAAGTGGAATGGGCTGTGCACTTGGCCAGCCTGGCTTGAATCAGCAGAGGTTTACTGACCTATGGAACTTGGCAGTAGCAGCAAAGTATCTTAGAAAAGGTTGGAAAGTGAGTGGGAGGTGATATGCATTCCTTGATGAGGTGAGTCCTTGCAGTAATCCCAGGTACAACTATGCATCTGGGGATTGCTTGAGCTACCAGCTGGGGTTGCCCCCACCATTCCTGCAGAATGTGGAGCATTATTAGAGGTTAACTGGTATGAGTTGGTGTTAGGAGTGGGACACTGGACAAACTGGTGCATTGTCTTGTTTCAGTTTGTTGCTTGTATCGCAGTAGCAGCTATGCACGTTTTCATGGGGTCAGGCCATGTGTTTGCTGCCTCAGCTTCCCTTCCTTCAGCTCCCTAGTGACAGCATGTAGATGCTTGTGAATCGGGGAAACAGCCCTTCCTGGTGGGTGGCTTATTAAAATATCACACTGCAGTGTTAACGACAAATCTCTCCTAGGCTCCGTAGTTCCTTCCCCAACTAGGTCCTAGAGCCCTAAAGCTTCTTGCCATTAAGGCTGCTACTCCTGGTGCTTATGGGTGTCATTCATCAGGAGCAAAACCCCCTCCTAAGCCCTTCTGACCCTGGGGCTTACTCCTATAGGAAATGACACCACTGGGTGGTGCTGTCACATGACCCTTGGTGACCTGCCCCAGGACCTTCCTATGCAAGCCCCATTGAATACACGGTGAGCGACACTCCCTGCCCCACAGAGCTCGCAGTCTACAAATACAAAGGGGGGGAAACTGAGGCACAGAGTGAGGCAGTGACTTGCCCTGTTTCAGAGGCAATTCTGGGAAAATAACTTAGGTATCCTGGCTCCCAGGCCTGTGCTGTATCCACTGAGCAATGCTCTCTCTTTGGAAGGATAGCAGAAAGGAAGTATTGTTATCCCCACTGGATAGATGGGGAGCTGAAGATCCAGAGAGATTAACTTTCAGGTTGATTTTTCTGGTGCACATCTGACCTTTCTCATGCCCCTTGACATGCTGGTGAACTTCAAGGCCAGGTGGTGAAAGGGGCCGCTGGCTATGGTGGCTTGGAGGCAAAGTCCACTGTACAGGATGTGCTGGACCTCTTGGGACATCCTGGCAAGTGCTTGGGGATTTGAACGGGAAAGCAGAGAATGAAACTTGGTGTCCTGTATTGCAGAAACTTTCATTATGATCAGTCGCTGAACTGCTTTGCAGTGAAGTGTATCCACCTGTTGCAACGGATGTTATATAAAGAGCTGCAGGAAAAAACTTAAAGCTTGATCCTTGAGAGATCAAAGCATTTTGTGAAGTGAGGGGGGGCAGCTCCCACCTTTTTGAGGCCTGAATGCTATGGGGATCTGCCTTCTGGGTAACTGAAGTAATGAGCCATTAGAGTAATTGGCACATGCCAGAGCAAAGAGGAAGCCATACCATTTGCTGCACTGAGCCCCCCAGAGGGGCAGCAATGCTACAGCGATAAGACTCTTTCTGAGGACTGGATGCATCACTTTGGGGGACTCCCCACACATTCCACTGCTCGCCGTCTCCCCGCCTAGCCTGAGCCAAAACGTGTGACCTTAAGTCGCTTCCCGGCCCTCCCTTAATGCCTGCAAAGCTGCTCAACTGGCAGCGCTCGGCCCTTTTGTCTGTGTTCCCTGCAGCAGCCGTTTCAGTCCTTGTGCGATTCCCTGAAATGCCTGTCCTGCACCAGGCCGTGGCATAGCAAATCTGTCTGCTGCCCCAGCTAGGGCCCAGTCCAGTGTTTGTACTTTGCTTCTAACTATGGGGCTTCCACCCACCGAATGTTTGTGAGGAGTAGAAGAACTCGGGTTTGGGAACCAGATACAATCTGCTTTGCAGAGTCTGGGTCCCAGTTCAGCGCAGAGTGGGGCAGAAAGAGCTTATTTTCCAACTCCCGTTTGAATGTGGCCAAAATCGCACTGTTCCCAGTAGTGCTCTGTACTCATCAAACTTGGTATTTTGTGGAAGTGGGTGGAAGATCAACGTCCCTGGTTTGAAGAGGGGGAACTAGTGCGGAGAGGGCTTAGCGTTTTGCAGCCAGTCAGAGAGAGCTAGGAATGGACCCTAGGATTCTTGATTCCCAGCCCTATTAGCTTTAACCACTAGATCTGCGCCCACAGCCAGTAAAGGAACCCAGGAGTCCCCATTTGCAGACTTGTCCCTTATTAGCTAGGCCACAGCACGCCCAGAATGGCGAAATCTAGCGTCTCCTGGCTACTGTCCTCTTCAGCTGCAGTCTGTCTCTTTTGTGTATGTTGCATTGAGAGCAGCTAGGTTGGTTGGCTTGCAAACACACGTGTATCTTCCCCATGGATCTGTTCGCCACGTGGCTCTTCCTCTTGAATGATGGAGTTATTCCTAATGGCTTGGCTGTTGATGCTGTGTTGCTGCAGTGCTCTTAAATCGATTGTATGTGAGAGAGCACAAGCATCTGGCGTGTGTGTGTGTGTGTGTGTGTGTGTGTGGGAGAGCTGTGCACATGGTGTGTGAGACACTGTGTTGTAACCTCTCCCCTCTATTTCCCAAACGTGAGCCTCTTGGCTCACCTCTGTGGACACTCGCAAGGCGCTTGGGCAAGGAGTGCTGACTTAGTTTGAGGAAGTCCCTGCCCCACCCCACCCTGGAACACCCCATGTGACTCAGGAGGAAACCACAGCTTGTGACAAGCTGCACCATTGGGTGTCCCTGGCTCTTGCCACATGCCTGCCAAGTTACACCCCTCCTCAGCTCCTTGTGTCCTGGGCTTCCTAGCTAGGCCCTTGCCCTGGGAAAGGGGGACACTCTGCTTCCAGGGTCTTGCTCAGCAGATGCATTGAAGCAGCACTTCAGTAGCTGTGGGGGGTGGAGGGATAGGGCCCTGGGCACAGCCTTATGTCTCTCACTGCAGCCAAGATCTGTGCCCTTCCCCAGCTCTCGCACTCCAGATATCCATGTGCTGCCCATGTCTCTGCTCCCTTCACCCACTCCACACTTCCCCGCCACCCCGTCTGTGTGCGCCCAGCTCAATCGTCCCACCCTGCCTGCTCCCACGTACCTCCTGCGGAGCATAAGCCCATCATGTCTTGGCAGCCTGTGCACGAAACTGGCCATGCTCAGGATGCTGTGCACTCAACAGATTGGCTCCATCTGGCTTCGCAGAGGACCCTGGCAGGTAGCCAGCCCGCTTCCTGGTGCTCCTTTCCAGGGGCCCCTGAGTGTGGGGCTCAGCATCCCTGCCATCAGGGGTCACCCTGCATCTGGGCTACTGATTAAAGGAGATACCAGCTATTGTCTGCCTAAGGGCTTTGGGCCATAGCACATCCCTCTGGGGTCAGGGTCACCCCTGGACTGGGGGATCCTATGAAGAAGAAGCTGAGGGGTGGGGGGCTTTTATTGCTCTTGCTTGCTGTGATCTGGGAGCCCCCTCGACTCATCCTATTCCTTATACAGCTATCAGGGCCCCCATTCCTCTTGTGCTCCCTGCATGTGGGGAGTGAACGCACTTGGCGTAAGGGGTTCTTGCATTGAGGGCAGAACTTTGGGGCTGTTGAGGGCACCCTGGAATGTAGGAGCAGGCGCTGAGAGGGACTGAGGGAGATATGCTCCTGTGTGACGGCTGAAGAGGTGGCTGTAACAAGGTACGTTTGTGGTATATGTTTCCTTGGTACCCCTCTGCATGGTGATCGTCAGCAGCAGGAGATCTGGGAGTTGGGACTCCTGTGTTCTATTTCCAGCTCTGTGATAGAAGTGGAGTCTACTGGTTGGGGTGAGAGGGTTGGGAGTCAAGACTCCTGGGTTCCACTCTTGGCTCTGCTACTAACTCATTGGCCAAATCACTCTGCTGCTCTGTGCCTCTGTTTCTCTGCCCATAAACTGAGAGGGAGTGACACTGACCTATCTTTGGCAAAGCCCTTTAAGACCTATAGATGCGAAGTGTCCTAGAAAGCCAGTGTGTGTGTTCTCTCTCTGTTCAGTGAATGCACTAACTGATCCATCCAGCTTCACCTACTTGGGGGGGCGCATGTGTGTGTGAAAGAGAGAAAGATGTAGCACATCAGCATGGGACCAGTCAGTGCAACTGCAGGGACTCTCTCTGTGTGTTTCCGTAGCACCCGGCGCAGCGAGGCACAGCCTTCTTGGCCAATAGGCGCTCGTGATGTAGAGCTGTTCCACAATGACCTCCCATGTCTGGCTGCCCCTCCCGTTGAGCCTCAATAGTGTGCACAAGGCCTGGCGCCTGCATCTCTGCTGCAGCTCCTCATTGAGAGATGCAGCAGTGGAAGAGCCTGGGAGGATCTGCTCTGCTCTGGAGACATGGGGTCAGCCAGTGTCGTTTGTTTTCCACAGATGGTATTTAAGACAAGTCTTGACACAGTTAGTTTCCTAATCTGCTAAACCTGCTAAGGGCAGAGGATGGGTGTGCATGCACCACTTCCGTCCTGTCCTCTCACCACCTGGACTAGTAGCTCTTCTGCTTTCTAAATCCCGCAGCTTCCAAGCCTTGAAACGCAGCTCCTTCCGTAGCCCCTCTGCTTGTGAGTGGGAGACACAAATCTAGCCTAAAGCGAGGCCAAGAGTCTGTCGAGCAGCTGTGGGGGCACAGGCACCAACACTGTGGGTGCTCCAGGGCTCATGGGGAAAAATTGGTGGGTGCCTACCAGTAGCCAAGCTCCCTGCCAAGTTCGCCTCTGCCTCGCCTTGGCCTCCTCCCCTGAGTGCGCTGCGTACCCACTTTTTCCCCCTAGCTCCCAGGGCTTGCGGCACGGAACAGCTGTTTCGTGCTGCTGGGAGGGAGGGGGAAGGAGGGAGAAAGTGGCGCGGTTGGGGAAGAGGTGGGGCTGGGGCAGGGATTTGGGAAAGGGATCCAATAGGGGCAGGGAGGGAGCGGGGACTTTGAGGAAGGGGTTGGAATGGGGGGTGGGGTGGGGCAGGGAAAGGGTGGAGTCAGGGTGGGCTGGGGGCACAAGCACCCACTGGTGCCAAGGAAAGTTGGCGCCTGTGCATGGGGGTGAAGTGGTGCTAGCATCACAAGACCATTCATGTGCCTTCCTGTGAAAGACTTCAGCTCAATCAATTTAGCTTATGTCTCTGGGGTCCCCTGCTCAAATGAGCCCAAATTTGGACCACTAACCCTGTCCCAGGAAGCACAGGCATTTTCAAGAAGATGTGAGACAGCATGTGGATTTTAGAGCCCTGGGAAAACCTGGTTGTTGAACAGTAGCTTAGGCTATGTGTGTGCTTACAGCACTGCAGCTGCCCCGGAGAAACCCTCCCGTCACTATAGTCCATCCATTTTCCCGAGAGGTGGTGGCTGGGCTGGGCTGCATGAAGAATTGGCCTCACGCTGTCTGTATGGGGACTTAAATTAGCTTAACTATGGGTGTGTCTACACTACGAGATTATTCCAATTTTACAGAAACTGGTTTTTTAAAACAGATTGTATAAAGTCGAGTGCACGTGGCCACACTAAGCACATTAATTGAGCGGCGTGCGTCCATGTACCAAGGCTAGCATCAATTTCCGGAGCATTGCACTGTGGGTAGTTATCCTGTAGCTATCCCATAGTTCCTGCAGTCTCCCCCGCCCTTTGGAATTCTGGGTTGAGATCCCAATGCATGATGGTGCAAAAACAGTGTCGCAGGTAATTCTGGGTAAATGTCGTCACTCAATCCTTCTTCCATGAAAGCAACAGCAGGCAGTCATTTCGCGCCCTTTTTCCCCTGGATTGCCCTGGCAGACACCATAGCACGGCAACCATGGAGCCCGTTTTGCCTTTTGTCACTGTCACCGTATGTGTACTGGATGCTGCTGACAGAGGCGGTACTGCAGTGCTACACAGCAGCATTCATTTGCCTTTCCAGGTAGCAGAGACGGTTACCATCTCTATTGCACTTCTGCCATTGTAAATTGGTGATGAGATGATGGTTATCAGTCATTTTGCACCATCTGCTGCTGTCATTGGTCTCCTGGCTGCTCGCTGAGTCGGCCGGGGGCTCATAGGCAAAAATGAATGGTCCCCGGGTCATTCCCTTCTTTATGTTTTGTCTAAAATAGCAGTCCTGCCTAGAATATGGGGCAGGTGTACTAGAGAACCAGAGAGCACAGCCGCTCTGTGTCAGAGCCCCAGAGATCCCGCAGAAAATGATGAGCTGCATGCCATTCTAGGGGGTGCCCTGCACAGCTCCACCCGTTGCTTCCCTCCTCCCCCAATCCTCCAGGGCTACCGTGGCAGTGTCCTGCATTTGTGTGAATGAAGTAATAAAGAGTGCAGGAATAAGAAACACTGACTTTTTAGTGTGATAAATGAGAGGGAGGCAGCCTCCAGCTGCTATGATAGTCCAGGGGATACAGAATTTTTTCTTTAGACATGAAAGGTTGCAGGGGCTGATGGAGCTCAGCCTCCAGGTGCTGTGATAGGACGTTACCAGCCGTTCTGTTCCATCTGCTGGGAATGAGCAGGAGTCATTCCCATTTTTACCAGGCGACTGTGGCCCAGACCTCAACCGAGCCAGCCAGAAGCACACACGGGATGATGAGGATGGTTTTCACCATTTGTAACCATCTGCCACAGGAAAGGGAAGGGAAGGGTGCTGCTGTTCAGACACCGGTCACCAGACAGCATGAGTAGACATATTGGTGACATTGAAAAAAGCGAGAAACATTTTTTCCCCTTTTCTTCGGAGTGGAGAGTAAATTTGATGGAGAGATAACCTGAACTACCCCGGCAATGTTTTTGACCCCTTCAGGAAATGGGACTCAGCCAAGAATGGCAAATACTTTCGGGGACTGGTGGATAGTGGAGTCCGCAAGTCCCCCTCCTCCTCCGTTAGCGTACCAGTTGATTCTTGCTTTTCGTGAGCTTTTACGCACAACTGTGTGATTCCCTGCGTGGCCTCGTCTATCTATAGCCTGAGAGATTTTTTCAAATGCCTTTGTTTCTCGTGCTTCTGCAGCGGAGCTCCGAGTAGAACAGATTTGATCTCCCCATACAGCGATCAGATCCAGTATCTCCCATACGGTCCATGCTGGAGCTCTTTTTGGATTTGGAACTGCATCACGACCCGTGCTGATCAGAGCTCCATGCTGGGCAAACAAGAAATGAAATTCAAAAGTTCGCGGGGCTTTTCCTGTCAACCTGGCCAGTGCACCTGAGTTCAGATTGCTTTCCAGAGCGGTCACAATGGTGCACTGTGGGATACCACCCGGAGGCCAATACTGTCAAATTACAGCCATGCTAACCCTAATCCAACATGGCAATACCGATTTCAGTGCTACGCCCCTCGTCAGGGAGGAGTACAGAAATCGGTTTAAAAAGCCCTTTATATCAATATAAAGGGCTTCATTGTGTGGACGGGTGCAGGGTTAAATTGGTTTAATGCTGCTAAATTTAGTTTAAACGCGTAGTGTAGACCAGGCCTGTGTCACTCAGGGGAGTGGAAGAAAGGTTGTGGTTGAAAATTAATCCCTTCTTGGCTTTTTTTAAAATGAGCTGGAGTTGTATGAAATGCTGTGGGCATCTGTGTGAATTTTGTTCTAGGCCGTGAATTAGCAGAACACTTTAAGTCCGTGTGTTGGTGTCAAGGTTCCTTCCTCCACTCTGAATTCTAGGGTATAGAACTTCTAAGCAGAATTATCAGCTCAGATCTGGTTTTGCTGCCTCCACCCAAATTATTTGAGTTATATGGGAAACTCTGTCTACCTTCCCCCAGAATATCTTCCTCCCAAGTACTATAACCCTTCCCTGGGTAGCCTTGAGAGACTGCTCCACCAAGTTCCTGGTGAGCACTGATCCAACCCCCTTGGATCTTAAAACAAGGAAAAATTAATCAGGTTCGTAAAAAGAAGGCTTTTAATTAAAGAAAGAAAGGTAAAAATTATCTCTGTAAAATCAGGATGGAAAATAACTTTACAGGGTAATCAGATTCATAGAGCCCAGAGGAAGCCCCTCTAACCTTAGGTTCAAAGTTATAGCAAAAGGAGGTAAATCCTCTTAGCAAAAGGCACATTTACAAGTTGAGAAAACAAAGATAAACCTAACACGCTTTGCCTTGTTACTTACAAGTTTGAAATATGAGAGACTTGTTCAGAAAGATTTGGAGAGCCTGGATTGATGTCTGGTCTCTCTTAGTCCCAAGAGTGAACAACCCCCAAAACAAAGCGCACAAACAAAAGCTGCCTTCCCTCCCCTCAGCTTTGAAGGTATCTTGTCCTTTGGGTCAGGTGTCAGCCAGGTAACCTGAGCTTCTTAACCCTTTACAGGTTAAAAGATTTTGGTGTCTCTGGCTAGGAGGGATTTTATAGTATTGTACGCAGGAAGGCTGTTCCCTTCCCTTTATAGTTATGACAGTTGGATTCAGCACGAATTGGCCACGTGCTTAACTTTAAGCACACACTTCATTGTGTGTCTATAGAACACTATCCTACCCACCCTCCCCGATCTGTTCTACAGTTGCTTAAATTTATCTTGGGCAAACGACACTTAGGTGGGGCGGGGATGTGATGCGTGTTCAAATTCAATTGCAGCATGAAGCTCCACTGATTGCTGCAGGGTGTGCCTGCTTCTGTACTCATTTGGGTTGGGTTGGGCTGGGCTGGCTTTTTTTAAATTTTGGATTAATCCCATTTATTACGGCAGTGCCCAAGGGCCAACTTGAGCCTGAGGTGGAGCCAGAATTTACCAATATACGTTGCCAAAGAGCCACAGTAATATGTCAGCAGCTCACCGCTACTCCAACCCACAGTTCCTCCCACCTGCCAACAGCCCCACCAATTAGCACCTCCCCCTCACTCCCCGTGCCTCCTGCCCCAGATGTTTGCATGTGTAGGCTCTGGGGAAGGGGCATGGGCCTTGGGGGAAGGGGTGAAGTGGGAGCAGAGCAGGGGGTTGAGCAGTGAGCACTCCCTGGCACATTAGAAAGTTAGTGTCTGTAGCTCCAGCCCTGGAGTTGGCACCTATGCAAGGAGCCACATATTAACCTCTGAAGAGCCGCGTGTGGCTCCAAAGCCACAGGTATAGATCAGACAGGCACAGGGTGAGGGAAGGGGTATCCCCCACTGAGGCTGCCAACACTGTATTTCAAAATTAAGGGGCTGTTTTCTTAGCACCCCCACTTCACCCCTCCTCTTGGTATCATCAATAAGAATGCTAGTAGTAAGTACTTACCTATGTTTGCCTGGGGTGTTTCTTGCTGCTTTTTGCAGCACTCAGCCAGCCACCAACCAGCAGTTATGTTTCTCTGCTGGAGACTGCGAGTGGGGAGGCTACGCCCCTCCCCTCTCCATAGAGTCCCTTCCTGGCCCTGGCCCTTCAGTGCAGCCTCAGGGCATGCAGCCCCATTCACTTGCGCTGCCAGACAGATCCCACGCAGGGAAGGGCTGGAGTCAGCAGGGGGCCAGTACTCACGGGTGCACCTTTTCCATTCCCCTCCCAACCTTGGCCTGGTCTTTGACCGCGCCCAGCTTGCGTTCCCTGTGCAGCAGCACTGAAGGCCCCAGGCTGGAGGGGAGTGGAAAGAGGCACCCATGAGTACTGGCCACCTGCTGTTGAAATACTAGAAGACGTCCTGATTGAGTACTGGACAGGCAATTTTCTAGGTAAATAAGGGACATTCCACTTGTAATTTGGGGACTGTTGTCGAGTCCTTCCCTCCCCCCTCATAGCACAGTCTGAGTGTGTGCATGGAGCCATGCCTTGCAGTGATCGCTCTCTCTTGCCCAGCTGCTGAGGACAGATCCATTTTGAATAGCCCTATTGAGCACCGGTGCTGTGTATTCATTTAGCCCATGTGCATTCTCCACATACTGCTTGCACAGCTCTGATAGAGGCCTGGGCAGGGCTATTGTAGCTGCTTTCCAAGCCTACTCTCCCTTCCCCAGCGCTGTTACCCAGCTGCAGCATGTACCTTAAATGCCCTGGACTTGATTCGTGATGGTAGACTGCTGGGAGATCTCTGGTTGGGTTGCAGGCCAGGGGTTTCAGTGCATTTGTGCAGTGGAGATGAGCCCCACACACCCCTTTCCACCCATTCCTTCCCAGAAAAAGCCCATCCGTGTTGACAGCGTGAAAGCCAGGATCGCTGCCCTGGTTTGCCACTCTGCTTTTGATCTCTGCAGTGTGCATACAGCAGCGCAGCGGCTTGGCGGGCTCCCATCTGATTGTTGTAGGGGCTCGAGGAGTGGCTGAAGCGATGGGGCGAAGGACTGAGGGTCATGTGCAAGCTGGGCAGGCTTCTTGCTCTCTGTACAGGGAGTGCTCAACCTGGGGCCTGGATTTTCAGAGGGGCAAAGTCCCTGGCTTGCTGTTGCTCAGCACCTCTATGAGCCAGGCTCTCCCCACACACACCCCAGGACCACCTGGGGCTCTGTGTATATCAGCTGTTGTGGGCTCCGGCTGCAGAGAAAAGGAACAACCCAGGTTCCCTATCCACTGCAGCCTGTTCCAGTTCTCGGATGCCAGCCCCAGTTGCAGTTCCTAGCCCCAGTACAAGCCCCCTTGCCTCTAGCACTGGAGAAGCATCCTGTCATGGAGTGGTCCCGGCAGTGATTTCCAGCCTTAGTTGCAGCCCACAGCCACCCTGGTGGTCTTGACCATGCCACGCTCTATATATTTGTTTCTAGTCAGTGCCAGGTTCCTCACTTGTGACTGTAGCAGCCAGTCCTGCCTAGTGCTGCCTTCCGTCAGGCTCCCCGCTCCCCCCAGCACTTCCTGCCTGTTTGCTTAGATAGCCCCAGCAGCTGGAGCGCTTCCCCCTCACATAGCCCTCCGCCGCAGCCCTGCTCAGTTAATTGGCACCCTCCAGCAGCTCTCTGTCGTCCTTCCAGTTAGGTTCTAGTTAAGAGCTTTGAATTAACTCAGCACACCCTGTCGCACCTCCCCTGTGAGTGCCATCTCCCAGGTCTCCGCGTGGGGGGTAGGGGGCAGGTAACAAGGAGGCTCCCACAGGCAGTGAGAGGGAGAGCCTTGCCTTGTGTCGCTGCTGCTCTGTAGGGCTGGAGAGCCTAAGCAATGCTGCCACAGTCCCAACCCAAGTGACAGATGACGGCGGCAGCAGCCCAGCTTCCTGCCCCTGGCTGGGCTGTGCACAGCAGTCCTCTCCTTCGCCCTGCTTTGCAACCGTATTGCTTGCCCTCTGCAACAATTTTAAGGGGTCTCAATGCTCCTGGCTGCCACGCAGTCTTCGCACCTACTGACTGGCAGGAGCAGAGGAGGCCCTGCACCTGCCAGGGGACATGCAGCCACTTGGGGAATTGGGCACCAAGGTGTCCAAATGCACCCTGGGTGGGCCTCTGTGCCCAGCTCTCCCCTGAACCTGATCCACGCAGTCCCTAGACTGGCAGGGTGAATGCAGAGGTCATCAGCCGGAGAGCTGTGATCAAGGGGACCATGCAAAGAAGGGAAAGTCTAGTTAAAATTAACCAAGAGGGAGTGGGGTCTAAGGGTTGGAGCAAGAGACTGGGCATCAGGACTCCTGGGTCCTCATCCCATTTGTGTCACTGGCTCACTCTGTGGCCTTGGAGTGGTCATATGCCCTCTTTGTGCAGGGCTTCCTCGCTGTACCCTTCTCTGCCCTTTGGAAAACAAGAGGATCGGATGCTCAGCTAGGGTAAATAGGCGTGTTCCCACTGACCTCAATGCAGCTGGAAAGTCATAGGACGTCGTTAGGCTCCCATCTCCTTAGTGCCTGAGCACCTCATGCTCTTCAATGTATTTATCCTGTCATCCCCCTGCTGTTATCCTGTACACATGGGGAAACTGAGGCACAGAGCAGTTAAGTGACTGTGCCAAGGTCACAGGCAGTGTGGAAGAGCAGGGAGTTGATTCCGACTCTCCCAAGTCCTAGACTAGCACCCTTCCTCTCTACGCTGCACTGGCTTACCCCAGCTGTGGATCTGCCCCATAGATCACTGAGGGCTAAAAGGGCTCTAAGTTCTGTGCCTGCAGGGGATGTGGCATGTAGAACCCGATACTAGGGGCTGTATCATTGGTTTCCGAGGGCTGGGAACTTGGTGTGAGGCCATGCCCGGAATGCTGACTCCTTTGGGACGTTTGCATCAACAGATTGCAACGCTGCTGCCGCAGTGGCTATTCTAGTGCCCTGGGCGCGGCACATCAGACCAAGTGCCTGCCTCGAGAGAGAGCTCCCGAGAGCTCCCCCAGAGAGAGCGTGCAGTGAAAGTGCTGTGGGGGGGGGGGCGGGGGGCGGGTTATGGGCACTTTACGGACACCTGGCAGCTCCCGGCCCCCAGCAGTGTGTGCTCTGAACTGCCTGTTGCACAGGATGGGGGTAGAAGGGTCTGTAGGAGGGAAAGTGAGCAGAGTATGACGCCTGTGAAAGATCATCCATCCCACACTGCTGCTCTGGGGTGGGACTCCGGATGCCTGGGTTCTATTCACAGCTCTGCCACTGACCTGTTGATGAACTTGGCAAGTCATTGCCCCTGTCTCTGCCTCAGTTTTCCCTTCCATTTCCTAATTAGGTTCCACCTACTCAGTCTCTTTAGACTGCAGGCTTCTTGGGGCGGGGACCATCTCTTGCTCTGTGTCTGGGCCAAGCCCAGCACAACAGGGCCTGATCTTAGTTTGGGCCCCAAAGTGCTACTGTAATACACAATACCTGTTGCCACCTGCTCTGGGTTGGGCTACTGGCTGCCATTATGCCGTGGGATGGTGTCACTAGGGTGGTTTGGTTGAGTATGTGGTGGTGGTGGTTGTGTCAGGGGCCGTGTATTGGATCTGCAGTTGTTGTGCTGTTGAGCGAGTTTTAATGCGAATCAGCCCCCAGATTTCCCTTTAATGATGAGAGACGCCACTTGATGGGGCAACAACTCTAATCAGCGGTGGGATAGTGGAGGGGGGCTGGTTATTCGGCACCTGGATCATCCATTTGGTTGGAGTTTTCCCTTTTATTTTTTTGTATCATTATTCAGATGGGAAGGGTGCGGGGAGAGATGGGACTGGGGGTCTGATGGGAGAGGCCAGCGGCTGGGTGTCCAAGGAGTAGGGGGATGGTATGGGATAGGGAGGAAATGACAATTTAGGGCAGAATACAGGGGCTCAGGTCTGTGTTCGGGGTTATAAGGGGATGGAGGGAGATGGGTGGATGAGGGGATGGAAAGAGAGCAGAGAGGGAGTGTGATGGTCAGGTTAGGGGTAGGGCAGGGAGATGGAGATGGAGGGGAGAGAACCAGGAAGTGAAACTGGTCAGCCCAGTTGTTGGTGTCTGGGCTGTCAGTGGTGCAAGGGGAAGTGAAAACCCCAACCCCTGCACTCTGTAGATTCAATCTCGGTCACCTCCAGGGTCAATGATATTTTTAAACCGGCTTTGATTGAGGCGCAGGGCCGGCCCCTGCTTTTGGCTGTAGTGGGAGCTGCCATGCCAAGGCTGGTGGCGTGACTCCAGATTTACCCTGGAGTTTAGCCCTGATAAAATCCACCCTCATGTGCGTGAAGTGGCTGTTTGATGGTTCAGAGCGAATCTGCCCACCCCGCTGAGACAGTGGTAATGCTTAGTGCTCCGTGGACACCGCCCACGCTCACAGTAGCAGGCACCATGGTTCGCAGTGATGCATTCGTGGCAGGATTACTTCTCCCATGTGCTGTGGAGAGCTGTAAATGCTTAGGAAATGGTTTACTGGTGCTCCAGCGCCCTGTGCGCTCTGCTCCTTCCCCCAGTGGGCTGCGTCAGGCTGCAGTGCGTGACTGGTTCCTATTGAACAGGTGCACCCTGTGGTCATAGCCCCATTCTGTCCGTTTGCCTGGGTGCTGTCTCACCCACACCTCAGCCAAGCCTTTTGGGGGGCATTCTGGCAAGTGAGGCAACTTGTTGCAGGAGGGCCCCCCTTGCTTGAGTCTGCCCCTAGCACAAGGGGACTGTGTGTTGGAGGAGTGGCTGAGCCAGTCTGTCCAGTGCCCCAGGCAGGGTGCCACTTAGCAAAGTTGGTCTCAGGTGCACACCAGACTCTGGTGTGGTGGCCCCAGACAAAGCCAGGTGAATATTGGCCTTTTTGGTTACCTGCTGTCTGCGCTGGGCAGGTCCTTTGCTCCCCAGTGCCTGTCTGGACTAGAGAATTGACTGGGAGAAGGGCCTGGGTGGTCCAAGGTCAGGAGCAGGGAATGGTTTGAGTGATTAGCTTGTCCTTGCATTCTGCCATCCCAGCACCAAAATGCAGCCACCTCTGGGGAGAGGAGGGGCAGCTGTTAAGCTACACTCTAGTGCCCTAGTCCTCTGAGGGGCTCAAAGGACTTTGAATGTAGCCCCTTCCATATTTCCCACGGGGCAAGTGTTAGTACTGTTCCACAGGCTGGGAAATTGAGGCACAGAAGCAGGGAGCAACCTCCCTAGGGTCTGTTAGAAGTGGGAGAAGCATCCCTTTATGCTCAGGCCCAGCTATGGGACAGAGGAGGTGACTGGAGATCCAAGATTTACTGGAGCAGTAGGTTGGCTGCCCTGCAAAGAGCCACTGAACAGCCTCTCCCCCCACCGCCCCACAATATAATCAGAACGCAAGTCAACTGGCCACACCATCCCTCTGCAAAGTTGGCTCCAGTCCACCAGTGCCTGCAGCCCTCCCTCTCCTGGTGCTATAGCTAGTAGTTAGTAGTTAGCATGGGTCTGGGAACGTCAGCTCCTTGCTTCGGGGAGCCCTTACAAATGTGGCAGGTGCGAAGACGGGTGGGAAATTCTGTACCTCCTCCCTGTCCCCCAGCAAACTCATGCTGGGAGCCTTGCTTGAGCTGATCAAGTCAACTGGACAATAGATATGCCCCAGACTAATGGGGTCTGGTGCCTGAATCCTACAGTTAGGAGAAACTCCAGAAAAGCTCAATCATTGCAGTGTTGGGCTGGAAGGGACCTTGAGGGGTCACCTAGTCCAGACCCCTGCGCTGACCCAGGACCAAGTAAACCTAGACTATCTGTGAGAGGTGTTTGTCCAACCTGCTCTTAAAAACCTCCAGTGATAGGTATTCCACAACCTCCCTTGGACACCTGTTCCAGAGCTGAACTAACCTTAGCATCATAAAGTTTTTCCTAATATCTACCCTAAATCTCCCTTGCTGCAGAGTAAGCCCATTACTACTTGTCCTATGCCCAGTGGACAAGGAAAACATTTGATCACCATCCTTTGTAACAGCCCTTAACTGAGGGTTATCAGGTCTCTCCTCCCCTCCCTCCCCCCCCGCATCCTTGTCTCAAGACTAAACATGGCCAGGCTTTTACCTTTCCTCCTAAGTGAGTTTTTCTAAACCTTTGATCGTTTTTGTTGCTCTTTCTGGCTTCTCTCCAGTTTGTCCACATCTGTCCTAAAGTGTGGCACCCAGAACTGGATGCAGTGCTCCAGCTGTGTCATTACCAGTGCTGAATGTAGCCGGACAATTACCTCTTTTGTGTTACAAATGCCACTCCTGTTAACACACCTCAGAATGATGATAGCCTTTTTCGCAACTACATCACACTGCTGGCTCTTACTCAATTTGTGATCCATTATAACCCCCAAATCAGCAGTGCTGCCACCCACCCACTTAATCCACACTTTGTAGTTGTGCAACTGATTTTTTTTTCTTCTAAAGTGAAATACTTTGCACTTCTCTCTATTGAATTCAATCTTGTTGATTTCAGGCTCTTTTGTCAAGGTCATTTTGAATTCTGATCCTGTCCTCCAAAGTGTCAGCAACTTCTCCCAGCTCGGTGTCATCTGGAGCTTTTATGAGCATACCCTCCACTCCATTATCCTGGTCATTAATAAAAATATTGGATAGTACCAGCCCCAAGACTGACCACTGCGTGACCCCACTAAATCTCCCCCCTCCCCCACCAGTTTGATCACTAACCATTGATAACTATTGAGTATGGTCTTTCTACCAGCTGTGCACCTACCTTCCTCTAGACCACGTTTCCTGAGTGTGCAATTGCTAATGCCATGTGGGACTGTCAGAAGCTACTAAAATCAAGATGCACCAGGTCTTCTGTTTCATGCCATCCACTAGACCAGTTATCCTGTCAAAGATGAAAATGAGTTTTGTTTGGCATTATTTGTTCTTGGCTATTGCTTCCAGGCGCTTACACACTGATTGTTCAATCATTTGTTCCAGTATCAGGTATTGAAGCCAGGCTGACTAGTCTGTCTTTTCCTGGGTCCTCTTTGTTTCCCCTTTTCAAGACAGATACTGTACTATGTTCACCCTTCTCCAGTCCTCTGGGACCTCACCCCTCCTCCGTGAGTTCTGGAAGATCATTGCTAACAGCTCCGAGATTGCTTCAGCTAGTTCCTTAAGTACCGCACGGTGAATTTCATCAGGTCTTGCTGACTTGAATACTTGATTAACTTAGCTAACCTGTTCTTTAACCTGTTCTGTCCCTCTTTTGGCTGAGTATCTGGTCACCGTTAAACTTGTTAGTGCTCCATGCTCCCTGTTAAGCTATAGAGCATTACAACAACCACAGAGATCGGGACCCTGCCTGGGCGCAGAGTGAGAGACGGTCCCTGCTCTGATGAGCTCACAGTCCGAATAGCCAAGGCAAAGACTTGGCAAAAGCCAAGGAGGGAAAGCAGAGCCATACGGGGCAGTGACACCGAGGGCATTGGCAGAGCTGGCAGTAGAACCCAGGTGCCTTGCCCATGCAGGAAGGGGGAAGGTGGAGCTTGTGTTTCTCCAGCACTGATAAAGGGCAGCCGTCTCTAGGGTGGAGCCCAATGCCAGACTGCACACAGCATGTTATGCAGCTGCATGGGGGAGGGGAGGAGTTTTGTGGGTTTCAGCCTTGTTTCCTACAGGCTGCTCACACTGAGATGGGCTCAGCCTAGACACTGGAGCAGCCTCCTCTCTTTGGCTTCACTGCCAGGGAGCGGGCTGGACTGGAATCTGTGACATCCGCTGTGCTTGCGCTGAGCTGCTGTCAGAGTGGCAGGGCACTAGCCCCATGGCTGATCTGGAGGGTCTTCCTCTGCGCATGCTGGGGGGAGGCAGCAGAGAGCCAACCTGACAGTCAACACTGAGAGCCCTCTTACCACCCCTCTGCTTCCAGCTTGAGTCTTGGCCATGCCTGGCTGGTTGTACGCCCCCAGCCTCTCTGCCACCCAGATACTCTCTTCCAGGCTATGCCAGCCCTGCCCTCGCCTTGCCGCTGAAAGAGAGATGTGCCCCAGTCCAAGAGGCCCTTTTGAATCGTTCCTCTGGGATATCCAGCCCCTGAAGCTCACAGAAATCCCAGCTGTCTGCCCCCGCAGAGCAGCGTGCCCTAGTGTACCATAATGTTTAAACCACTCTGCACTTGTGAGCACTTTTACTAAAACCAAAGTGGGTTTATTGGAGAGAGAATAGAGATTTAACTAGAAACAAGAGGAAGCGGTGGAGAGAAGGTTGCAACACAAAACAAAACACACAGCTGCGTCAGCGCTTATTGGTAATTCCCTTTCCTGGCTAATAAACTTGTGTTCCCCCCAGTGTTCAGCCTATTGCAGAAGGACCAGGATCCAAATGTTCGTGAAAACACCCCTGCTCCCCAAGGGGTTTCCTCCGTGACTAGATCCAAAGAACCTTTCCGTCCTCTGATACTGAAACAGTTTTTTGTCCCTGTTCATGGCCCCGGCGCGCTCGGGTCTTGTTGCAATGCTCCTTTTTCACCTTTAAGAGGTTTTGTTTGTAGGTATGTATGGTACAAGGCTAAACATTGCATTGCATCACCGGATAAATAGAAGAGGGGTGACAACTCCCACTTGCCTGCGTAGACCGTTACTGAGACCTATATCCTGGTAACTGATTGACTTTTTTTCACTGCAAGTCCATAAAGCATACTGTCAGTAGAAACACATTAGTCCTTCCTAGTACCTGTACAATTGTGAATCTTGACAAGTTACGAGCTTTCTTTAGACACCTTACAGCAGGAGTGGGCAAACTTCGGCCCGTGGGCTGGATCCAGCCCTTGAGCTCCCGCTGGGGTGTGGGCTCTGGCGCTTGCCCCACTCTAGCGCTCCAGCCAGGGAGCAGTGTCGGGGGCCGCTCCATGTGGCCCATGGAAGCAGCGTCATGGCCCCACCTCTATGCATAAGAGCAGCCAGAGGGCTCAGCTCTACATGCTGCTCCTACTCCAAGCACTGCGCACGCAGCTCCCATTGGCTGGGAAGCGCAGCCAATGGGAGCTGCAGGGGCGGTGCCTGCAGATGGGGCAGCATGCAGACCTGCCTGGCCACACCTCTGCATAGGAGCCAGAGAAGAGACATTCCGCTGATTCTGGGAGCCGCTTAAGGTAAGCGCTGCCCAGAGGCTGTGCCCCTGCCTCAGCCCTGATTCCCCCTCCTGCTCTCCAAACTCCTCAGTCCCAGCCTGGAGCACCCTCTGTCACAGAGTCACCGGGTGATGCTCTGGAACTGCTCCCCACTAAGCCAGTCAGGACTTTGGGGAGCCTCCTCTCCCTTGAAGCAGACTTGTTCAGGGCAAGAAGCTCACACGTCTTCACCTCCCTGGGTCTCTCCTTGGAGCATTCAGCATCCTCTGCCCCTCCGTGCGCTTCCCACAGCGAGCCCACCCAGGCGGAGTCCTGGGGAAGCCACAGGGTTCTGCACCCCCACTTTG
>NC_133779.1:50900122-50945673 GCF_003597395.2 Chelonoidis abingdonii | reverse complement strand
CTTTGTCTCCAACATCTTCAGTTGGCACCTTTGCAGGGGAGGGGCCCAGGCCATCAGTTGCTAGGAGACAGAGTGCCCGGCATTTAGATGCACTGGCTCCTTGCTCTGCAGCAATTACACACCCTTATTCCACCCCCTAGATACTTAAGAACTGCATAGGGGACACTGAGGCACCAACACAGTTTTCAGAGCAAACAAGAACATTCCCAGTTCGTCACACCCTCCTACACCCCAAACTCATCTCCATCTGGAGGCCTCACCTCCCCTTCACTCCCCCAACGCAGAGCCCCCTCCCACACCCTGAACTCCTCATTTCTGGCCCCACTCCAGAGCCTGCACCCCTAATCAGAGCCATCACCCCCTCCTACACCACAACCCAATTTTGTGAGCATTCATGGCCCACCATACAATATCTATTCCCAGATGTGGCCCTCAGGCCAAAAAGTTTGCTCACCCCTGTGTTACAGCTTACGCTTGATGGATAAATATCCTGTAAGATATGTTTGGTGTAGTGAGTTTGTCAGGTCTGAGGTGAGAGTAGTTCACAAAGAACCAGGGACCCTTTGTCAAGGAGCGTGTATGTTACAGCTGGGTGCTGCAGTCATCCTGGGAAATCCACTGTCACCTACTCAGCCTCCCCTATTCTGAGCCCCAGGCAGAATGTAACGGGATCTCCTACGCGTGGCCAGGATGGGCCCGGGGGGACTAGTAGCTGGAACTCTGCATGGAGGTGAGCGAAAGCTAGATGCAGAGCTGGGTGCATTTGTGCTGCTGGCATCTTCTACTGATGCTGTTTATTTGTACTGTGGTAGCACCTAGGGTCGCCATTCAGGACCACCTGGCGCTCGGTGCTGTACACACAGAACAAAAAGCCAGTCCTGGCCCTGAAGGATGTACACATCTATACGTAGAGCATCTTGTCTTGAATGTGGCATGTGATCTGCTGTACATCTGTCCCAACCCAGACCCTTTGCAGCCACTATAGAGACCCCATGGTGCTTTTCAAACCTAGAGCCTCCACGTTTGGCTTCCCTGGATTTCCCCTGCGATTTCAGTCTCATACAAGGTTCTGTCCTTTCTAAACTGCCGTGTGGTGTTTAAACAGCTGCAGCATTCCGCCCCCTGTGCCAACTGCGTTCTCACCACTTCCCTGTGTGTCCTTAACACTGTAGGGCTTACAGTGATTCTCCTTCTGCTCTGGGACAGGAGGGGGCCTGTGCAGTGATGAGCCGTGGGATCCTGGGGCTGCGAGGGTTGGAGCAGCCGTGATAAGTCATGTGTGTCCTTGTGCTTCCTTGTAGCTTGAGTGCTGGGAATCCGAGGGTGGAGGCGGGGGCCTTGGCCACTGTTGCCCAGGGGCATGGATAGGAGGCATAGGGAACCCTGGAGCATGAATGAATCACTCCATTTGTCTCTCCCCCTGCAGGATGTTCCAGACATTATACAATTACTTTTGGTGGGACCGGCTCTGGTTGCCGGTGAACCTGACGTGGTCGGACCTGGAAGACCAGGATGGGCGGGTCTATGCCAAGGCTTCGGACCTCTACATCACCATCCCCTTAGCCTTCCTCTTCCTCGTTGTCAGGCACCTCTTCGAAATGTGAGTACCTAGGGGAGGCCAGGTCAGCATTCATTCCTGCAGCCTGGCTGGAGCCAGCTGAAGGCGCTCCCCCTGGTGGATAGTGAGGAAATATCCAGCCCCTAGAGGAAGCCATTGAGGGCAGGTTTTCATAACACTGGTGCACATTAGGTGCTAGGCGCTTCTGCAAACCCAGATCTTGTTAAGGTGCCTGAGCAGTCTAGAAAATCTGGCCTCAGTTCAAATCCTCACATCCCACTCCCTTCCCAGAGCCAGGAATCCTGACTCCTTGCCCCCTGCCCTAACCACTAGACCCCACTCACCTCTCAGAGCTGGCGGTAAAACCCAGGAATCCTGACTTCCAGCCCCCTGCCCTAACCCACTAGACCCCACTTCTCATTCAGAGCTGTGAACAGAACCCAGGAGTCCTGAATCCCCCAGTCCAGTGTGTGGGCCAGGGGTGCCTTAAATGGAGGAGAATCTCCTCCTTATTTCACTTGGGCTGTGTCTACACTGTACATCTGTCGGCAAAACTTTTGTCGGTCAGGCGTGTGAAAAAACTCCCTGACTGACAAAAGTTATAGCGATGAAAAGTGCTGGTGTGGTTAGTGCTTTGTCGGTGGGAGATGCTCTCCTGCCAACAAAGCTACTGCCCTTCATTGGAGGTGGTTTTATTTTGCACTGCATACCTTGCAAGGGTATGGCTGTAGCGGCACAGCTAAGGTACGCAGCATAGACATCGTATTACACATGCTTCCTTCCCTCCAAATACTAAAAAGTCATAAACCCAGACCTCATAAAGCAGCAGGCAACGGACTGCAGGCTGCAACCTGCACTGACCTTTGTGGGAATGAGAGAGAGCTTGGCAGAGGGTCTCTAACCTCTTAGCTTCTAGGAATACAGAGCATGTGGCATGTAATTATATGCACCCGGCCCAGGCAGCGTGGCACAAATGCTCGCATTGTGCACGCCAACCCCCGATCCCGGGTGTCTCAGCAATGCTGGGGGCTGAGGCATTAAAGAGCAATTTGTTGTATAAACCACTGTCGTGGTGACAAACGGAGACGGGAGAACAGAGCTGGCTTTGTTGGAGGATCGAGCATAGGCACGGTGGGTGGGCGGAGCTCCATTGGGAGCCGTCTGCCCGTGTTGTGCATGTGCCCTGGATGCTCTATGCCTGTGAGCATCTTGCTGTGATTGCAGCTGGATGGGACGAGCAGTGTGAAGCTGGAGAAGGGGCTGGGTTTCTTTTGGGGATGTCTCCCCACGTTGTCAGCAAACCACTTTGGCTGCCCAGCCCCTGTGGGGTGAAAGCAGGGGCCTTGGGCTGAAGATGTTTCTTTTCTATGTAGCAAAGGGAAGAGTCACTTTCCCAGCCCTTGACTTTTTCTCTTTCTTACTTGGTCATTTCTCACCCATTTTCTTTTTTCCTCTCCCCTCAGTTAAAGACATGCTGTCTGTCTCTTTGCTTTCATATCATTCACTTCTCTCTCTCTGAGCCTTCCTTCTCTTCCCTCAGTTTGTCTCTCACTCTGTCTCCCCAGCCATCATTTCAGATCCCCCACTCTGATTTTTAATCCTTTACTTCCCCTGCACCTGTCAGTCACCTCCATTCTGGCAGGTCTTCTGATCAAAACACACACATCGGTGACTTTAACTCTTTGCTCCAGCTGCTGGGAGTCAGGACTCCAGGGTTCTGTCCCCTGGTCTGGGAGAGAAGTGGGCTTAGAGGAGTGAGTCCAGTCCCTTCTCCATCTGTAAAATGGGAAGGATATTAAGATTCCTCCCAGGCCATCTGTGGCACATAACTGTACCCCTTTGGCCCAGGTACGTTTGCTCTGTCATGTAGGTTTGACTGCCACCTAATGGCCACTGCCCAGCAGAATTCTTGTCAGTGACTTTACAGGCAGCTTTGGAGTTCTGGTCCGAGGGCTGTCAGGTTGCAGGAGGAAATTGATTGTCCATACGGATTTGTGTTATGGTAGGGCCTACAGGCCAAGCAGTAATAGGTGTGTCTTTGCCAGAAGCTGCACAAATGTAGGGTGACACGGTTCCTGCCTTGAAGAGTTTATAACCTAATAATTAGGCGTATTCTGGTAGCCCCATGGTACCAGGTGCTGCACACACTAACTCCTTCTCCTAACTCTTCCATGGCACTTCCCATCAGTAGATCTCAAAGCGCTGTACTCTGAAGAGCGGTGTCCTCCTCGCCCTTGCACAGATGGGGGAACGCAGCAGTGCTGTCCCTTTTCCAGACTGTGGCCCCATGTTATAACAACCGGATTGCCACAAAGGGAAGGGCCTCCATGTTCTAAAGCATTATTCTAACCATGTGTCTTCTGCCTGTGCTCCCCATTCCTCTTTCCACCCTTCACCCCATCCCCAGATATGTGGCTACCCCACTAGCCGGGCTTTTGAACGTCAAGGAGAAGATCCGATTAAAAGCCACCCCAAATCCCGTGCTAGAAAAGTTCTACGCTTCATCCTCAAAACACCCCAAACAGGTACAGTGTGTGCCACCGGCGGGGGGGAGGGCTGTATTGCCTGCAGCCTGCGACAGGCGTGGTGCTGGGATTGCGCCGGGGTGCTGCAGGCGAGGCATCCTGGGCTGCCCTCTTCCACCCGGAGTCTCTGGGAGCTGATCTGTACTAGGCTAGCCGGGCACCTGGGGCGTTAATGTGAGGGTATGAAATGAATCTGGCTCTGTGTGTTGGAAGAAACCAGGAGGCGAGTTGAGGAGCCAAGTGGCTGCATTTTGGGCTCGGGGGCGCTTTTGCATACAGCTTTAGTGATTCAAGGGCTAAAGCGCTGGTCTTTGCCCCCCAGCGGGGTGGGGGTCCATTCCTGATCATTACAGGCGCTCGCTGGCCAGAGTGGCAGCCTCTGCCCGGGGGGTTCCCGGAGCTGGCATAACAGGGAGGAGGTACATGGTAGGATTGAGGGGCATTGGCATAGCTGCTGGGGTGGAGGGGGAGCGCTGAGCTGGATTAGCAGGGGGAATGCGGGTTGGGATTGCGGAGCCTAAGGCTGGGATAGCAGGGGGCTGCCGGGTGGGAGTATGGGGCACCGGCAGAGCTGGGAGTGTGAGGAGTTGGGATATCAGGGGGATGGGGGTCAGGAATGAGGGGCCCAGGCAGAGCTCTGTGTGGGGCAGACCCAGAGCTGGGCTAGCCAGGGTGGTACTGGCTGAGGTTGAGGGTCCCTGGCAGAGGATAACAGACTGTAGGTCAGGATTGCAAAGGGGCTGGTACCCTGCACTTGTCTAGTTCAGCCCATGTGCTTTCAGCTTCTCACTCTCTCAGGCACTGGCGCTCCGCAGCCCTTGGTCACTGGCTCTGAAGGCTCAAAACAAACCCCTTTGTGGCTGCCAGGGCCTGCAGCTCCCCGCCTGTCTTTGGGCCTGGCCACGTGGTAACAAGCAGCCTGTGGCTGCAGCGGGTGTAGACGGACCTGCTCTAGCTAGCTCAGGAGCAGCGAAGCTGCAGCAGCACCGGCTCAGGGCCTGTCTGCGCCCCTGGACAGTGTTAGGTGCCCCCGCCTGGCGTGTTCACTGTGGCCAGTACCTGAGCTCGTGAGACCAAAGCGAGCTGCCATTGCACAGCACTGATTGCCAGGCAGACACCCTCTGCCTCCCACTGATCACCCTGCTGTCTGGTCCTGGGGCCCAGCCAGCCCCTGGGTCGCCTTGGTAACCGCCCCCGGGTCTCTCCCGTCCCAGAGTGACATCGAGATGCTCTCCAAGAAGAGTGGCTGCATGGTCCGGCAGGTGGAGCGCTGGTTCCGACGCAGGCGCAACCAGGACAGGCCCAGCTTGCTCAAAAAATTCCGGGAGGCCAGGTAAGAGCCTGGTGCCCCTCGCCCAGCCATGCAACGGCGACCCTGTTGCCCCCCTGGTGTCTGCAGCACCCCCTTCAGCATATATCCCTTTGAACTCGGGACCCCCTTGTGCTCTGTGCTGAGCTGGGCACCATAGGGCGGACCCGGGACTCTCGTTGTAACGCAACCTGGCGGGGGGGTGGTTCTCCAGTGGTGGGAAGGGAACGGCTGTGAGCACTGGAATGGTGGCGGAGGGGGCCCCGGGATTCCATTTGGGGTGATACCCTGAAGCCCATAGTGCCCTGTCACCTCTGTGTGCTGCATCAGAACTGACCGGGCTGAGCAGACAGGTTTGGTGATGGTGGGAATGGAGGAGCCTGTTCCCTCCCCAGCCCAGGTTCGTGCCCGCTGTGAACGCTGCTCTTGAGCCCAGCTGGGCTCCCAGTACGGCTCCAGCTTCAAGGTGAAAGGCAAGAGGGTGACAGAATTGAGGGGACTCTTAAAGCCCAGCGGCTGCAAGGCTCGCTTCCCCCCTGCTTTCTCACAGCTTAGGACAAGGCTCCATCCCTGCTGGATCACGAGATAGGCACAGAAGGGGTCCCCGGTGACCCAGATGGGCACTTCAACCTTGTGTCCCCTGGGCCGGCTCCCTCTGGAGCTCCCAGCATGCGGGGCTCCCTACTTGCCCTTCCCATGACGTGTTCTCTCTCCCTGTCACCCCGCCCCATGCTCCTCTGTTGAGAACCATCTGCTTCCTTTTTCCAGTTGGCGATTCACCTTTTACCTTATTGCTTTCATTGCTGGCATGGCCGTCATAGTGGATGTAAGTAAGATCTGCCGTTTTGACCCCTTCCGGTCTCTTACTCCGTCCTGGCCAAGCTGCCCTGCTAACCCCTGCCCTGTTTTCCCCCTCCCGCTTTTCCTCACAGAAGCCCTGGTTCTACGACTTGAAGGAGGTGTGGAAAGGGTACCCGATCCAGGTGAGTCCAGCACACGCCTGCTGTCGGGTTAGCGCCCGTGGGCAGAGCCAGCTGTTTCTCTCTTTCAGCTCCATGAGCGGAGAGAGTTCTGGTTTGGCCCAGCCTCCACCATAGCAGCCTGGGCAGCCAATGAAATCCTGCTTCATTGGGACACGCGTCCATTGGTGCCCGTGCTCTGAAGTTAGGATGGTTACGTGGCAACTACTCGGTGGTTAACATCTCCTTGGAGGGAGTTCTGTGGAATTGCTGGGATAGTGCAATACGTGGCCTGTGGCCACCTAGGAAATCCAGGGTGATGTCAAGGCTCAGATCCTCCTGCTTCCAAAGCTCAGGTCCCTGCCGCTTAAGCTACAGGAGAATCCCCATTAGTTCTGTGCAGCATTGGGCTTATGGCACACAGCAGTGCCATTCTGATCCCCTCCAGCAGAGGGCGTGCGCACATGCTTCAGCAGAGCGTTGTTACGATGAGCTCTCTGGTCCCGTTTGCCTTGCAGACCACGCTGCCGTCGCAGTACTGGTACTACATGATAGAGCTGTCGTTCTACTGGTCCCTGCTCTTCAGCATCGCCTCTGACGTGAAGCGCAAGGTAGGCTATCTGCCGCATGCCTGGCTGTGCAGGAGGCAGGGGGGATGGATGGAGATCCATGTGCGTCCCCAGTCCTGGGCTGAATGGGGAAGAGATCAGGGCACAAGGGGATTCTCTCCAGACCCCTGCAGGGGCGGCAGGGCCAGCCCAGTGCCACCAGATCAGTCCTAGGCATCCCGGACTTGGGAGGGGAGAGTCTGCTGGGGTCAGAGGGCTTCTGCTTGCGGCTGCCTCCATTAGCTCCATAGGGCGAGCAGTGGCCCCAAACCAGCCCTGGTACTAGGAATGTGGCCCTCCCCCCACTCCATGGGTGTAGTTGCTTGGTGATCCCCAGGCAGCCCCTCTCAGCCCCCATTGGGATATCGCAGGGGGGCACATCTGCCTCCCTCCAAGAGGAGGATTCTCTGTCCAGGGCTGGGGGAGTGAGCAGCTTGGCAGTGCTGGACAAGGAGGGGCTGGTGTGTTTGGGGATGGGAGAGGGGTAGGAAGTTTGGCAGGGCAGGCCTCGTGTATGTGGGGCAGGAGGGGCTGGGCTGGGCTGGGGTCTGACCCCTCTTCTTGTTTGTTGGGGGGGTTAACCCCTTCCTTTCCCCTTCCTCCTCTTCCCGGCAGGACTTCAAAGAGCAGATCATCCACCACGTGGCCACCATCATCCTGATCAGCTTTTCCTGGTTTGCCAACTACATCCGGGCGGGGACGCTGATCATGGCCCTGCATGACTCTGCCGACTACCTGCTGGAGGTGAGCCAGGTGGGAGAGCAGCATGCAACCCCCCACCCGGTCCCTGCGGCTGTTCCCCAGGGCTGATGCACCACACGACCATGATGCCAATGACAGCAGAACCCCTGGCGCCCCCGTGAAGCCAGTGGGACTCACTCCCATGGGGCGGGGGGGCTGCCCCACCGAGCCCAGCACAGAACCCAGGAGTCCAGAGACTCATCCCTGGTCTATTTGGACTCTAAGCTCCTTGGGGCAGGGGACAGTGTCTCGCTGTGTGTCTGGGCAGCACCTGGCACACTGGGACCTTTGGGTGCTGCAGCAATACACCCAATGTGAAATGGATGACTGGGCATTTCGTTGAGAGGTCCGTCATCGGGAGCTGGGGGCACTCTCAGACGCAAGCCCTACCTGAAAACCAAACCAGGCAGCTGTTCTTAGCATGGCTGCTCTACTTTAGTGCTTAGAGGTTCCAGCTAAGGGTAGGGCCCTGTTGTGTGAGGAGCTGTAGGTACAGAACAAGACCCGGCCCCTTCCCCCCAGGAGCTCCCAGCCGAGACTGACCAGGGTGGGAGAGGGGCAGGATTTGACAAGCGGGAGAGCCCCTGAGAGATGCAGTGACTCCTCTGAGTCTCCCTAGGCCCACACTCTCCCCCCCAGCTCATGTCTCCCACGCCTCAAAGGCATTGCTGCTTACTGTGGCTTTGGCCTCTTGCCCCCAGTCTGCCAAGATGTTTAACTACGCTGGCTGGAAGAACACCTGCAACAACATCTTCATCGTCTTCGCCGCCATCTTCATCGTCACGCGCCTCATCATCCTGCCCTTCTGGTGAGCAAGCGCCCCAGCCTCTGACCATGGCCTGCTGCTGCTCTTGGGCCTGGGACACCATTGCGGGTGGCGGGGCAGGAAAAGCTGGCTGTCGGAGGGCGATCCAGGAGTTGCATGCACGTGGCAGAGCCGGGAATAGGACCCAGAGCTCCTGAGTACCAGTCTGGTCCTCTGGCCACTTTGCCAGTTTTGCTTGTGAGCAGTGTGAGCCAGGAGGGTTGCGTAGCCGCCTCACTCTCCGTACAGTGAACATGTCTGAGGTCTCCTGTGCTCTCCTGTAGGATCATGCACTGCACCGTGGTCTATCCTCTGGACCTGTACCCGCCCTTCTTCGGCTATTACTTCTTCAACTTCATGATGGTGGTGCTGCAGTCGCTGCATATCTTCTGGGCGTATCTCATCATCCGCATGGCCCACAAGTTCATAACTGGAAAGGCAGGTTCACTTTCTCTGGCGGGGGGTGAAGGGGGTGTTTTTTGTTTTTTCCAGGTCACCCTTCGCTTACATTGCTTCCCTCCTGGCCCCTGGGTTCCAAAGTGAAGCCACCCCTCCAGGGAGGATGGGGAAGTGGAAGAGATCAGCAATTTTTAAGACCGGTCAGGGGGCATTTTCTCGTCCTGATTAATGGGGACAAATAACGGGTGTTTATTGTAGGATTGCTCATTTGTTTGTGGTGCAACAGTGCAGAGATTCCCGTCAGAGGAGCGGAGGGGGCTGGCGGGGTGAGCACTGGGGGCTCTATTGCCTTTTTGAGGATAGAGAAAAGCCTTTGGTCCAGTTCTTCAGTAATTCTGGCGCCTATCTCCCACTGATTCCTATGGGAATTAGGCAACTAAATCCCTATGAGGATCTGGGCCTTGGGGCTCTAAGCAGCACCACGATTTGAGGCTCCAGTGGCACGTCCCAGGGCGTCCGGGGCGGGTAGGGCCATGTGCTGGGTGGTGCTCTAGGAACAGGAGAAGTTTGCTAGGGCAACAGCATGAAGCGGGGTCGGGCAGGGAGAAGCTAGAGCTCAGTAGTGAGGTCCTGGAGCATCTCTGGGGAAGGCAAGGCAGTAGGGGATCAGTGGGACCTGCGTGACGCAGGGGTAAAGGGGGAGGAGGCTTTTACCATCTAAAGCGCGTGCGTGGCCCCCATGTGAGAGGTGTGGGAGGATTTCACACAATTCCCAGTCAAATGCCTGGTTCACAAAGCCACCTGTGCAGATGGCACTAGTGGAGGAGGGGCAGGGCTGGGGACGGAATGGGCCTCAGACACTAAGCCCTGCTCATGGTGTTACACAGGGAAACTAAGGCACAGAAGCAAAACGGGTCACGCAGCAAGGCGGTGGCAGTGCTAGGAACAGACCCCAGGAGTCCTGACACCCAGTCCCACTCTGCTCTAGCCTGCTTGCCCCGTTTCACTTTGATTCGTGAAGCCCCTTTCTTTTCAACCCCTCCAGGTGGTGGAAGACGAAAGGAGTGATCGCGAGGAGACCGACAACACGGAGGAGGAGGAAGTGACGAAGAACGGGCCCCTTTCCAACGGGCACCCTGTCCTGAACAACAACCACCGGAAAACCGATTGATTTTAGGCACACGTGGAGGTGTCGTCAGCTCACCGCCCGGCTCCACCACCACGGGCATCAGCTGAGAAGGCCAAAACGTCAAGAGAACTTCAGCTTCCACCCTGTCACCAACTGTAGTGCCAGGGTCTCTCTCCTGTCCCCTATAAATAGTTACTCTCCCTCTTCTCCTCAAAGCTGATCTAGTGGAAATAGCTGACCCAGCTGTGGGGAGGCTAAAGGAATGGACCCTGGAGTGCCAGCACCAACCCTACACGTGTGCTTAGAATACATCATTTGAGGTCAATTTTCTTTCCTATGCTGCAGATGGAAATGTGCCAACTTTGTGGGGGGGAGGGGTGGTAGCACCTCATGCCACCGCCATACAGCAGTGTCCTGTCTCTCTGTATCCTCACCCAGCTGCCTTAAAACCAAACTGGGACGCGAGGATTTCCTTCTCCGAGACTATCTGGCCCTGTCCCCAAACTCTAGGTGCACAGTGGAAGGCACAGCCAGACTGCTACCTGAGGGAGCGATGGCCAGTGGCTGTTTTTGTGTCTCTCTCACACATCCACAGAGAAAGCTAGCGCCAGTTCCTTCCCCGTCTGTTTTATTGGTGAGGTGTGGCTTCGTTGCCTCTCGAGTTGCTCTGTTCTCACCTCTCCAGGTTCTGGAAGGGAATCCCCTAGCTGTGTTGCTGGTGGAAATAACGCACAAAAGCAGAACTCTGATGTCCTCCGAGGGCTTGGATTCAATCGCAAAGACTCACTCGTTCCCCTTTGGTGGTGGGTTTTTTGGAAACTATTGCAAGCCCTCTCCCCAGACTCCTTTCCAGCTGTAGAGGAAACAAGTGTTTCCTGTGCAGGGGGGCATGGAGTTTTATTTAGCTTTCTTGGGTAATAGCAAAGGCATGAAATCAAAGCCTAGGCAGGCCGTCAATTTCAGCTCTGCAGTTCAGGCCCTCCTGGGCGCCTTGTGCTCCGCTGCAGAGTGAAGGAGTTCAGGGACTCGTTCTGGCTTTGCTACTTGCCACCGTTGGTGAATGGAGGTCAGAGCTTTGGTGGCTGGCTCCCCAGCACGACTGAGATGTGCCCATTGCACCCAGAAAAACAAAAGAATATGAGGAGCAGAGTCACTGACTTGCTCTGGGGAGCAGGAAGGAAGAGCAGCCAGAAGGAATTTGTGCCGTTTACAGCTCACCACCACAGTAACAGACTTGTGGGATCAGGTGACATTTGTTATACCATGGGGGAGGCTGAGTTAAGTAGATGAACATCTGGGTATTAATGGCTGATTTATTAGACAACACTATTGAATACTTGGTGGAAGGAAGCTGTGTGGTTTAGACACACTACCTAGTATCTGTTTCCATGGGGATTTAATACACCCCATTGTTTTGCTCTATAAGAATTGGTTCTGATCACCTTTAAGAACGATCTATTCCACTTACTTTCTAATGTGCTTTTTTCCCCCTCCGCCCAGGCTATGAATGGACAAATGAATTTGCAACTGATTTTTTTTTCTATTTATTTTTTTTTTTTTAAAGCTAGGACTAAGTACAAAAAGGAACTGGACGGCAGAGAGTCTTTCATGTAAAAACAGATTCGGTGGGGGCTGAAATGCTGAAGGCAGTAAAACTTTCCAGGCTAGACAGAGGGGTTGGAGAAAAGGACCATTAACCTAACTTCAGACCAAAATGTTGTTTTTTAAAAGTTAAAATTTATTAAAAGTTAAATAAAACTAAAACTTCTGTAAAAACAGGCGTGGTGGTTTCTGTTGGAGTGTCACCCTGTTCCCACCCAGCCCCCATCTGAGGGGTTTGGATCACTGTGAAACAAATGGGCAGCTTTCATATCAGCTGTGCCACTCTTGCTAGACTTGAGCTGGTGTGGTTTTCTCAGGAGTGTCCTCTTGTGGTGGTAATGTGGTCACTACCAGCATCCCAAGGCTAGCAGGGATCAGTTCCCATTTTTAAGGCATCAGAATAAGCAGCCAGATTTTCAAAAGCACTCACTCAGCATGCTGGAGTTTGAGGTCTCCTGGAAACCTGGATGAGGCCCACTGGGAGGTGTGGGGAACTTCTGAAAGTCTGGCCTTTATTTAAGAGCCTGAACACTTGGATGAACCAAGCCCAGAGTGGGGGTGTTGAATGCTTAGAGAGGGGGGTTTAGAACTTCACATGCTTTCTACTGCCCTATTTTTAAACACAACTGGCCTCCCACTTCCTAGAAAAGCCACCTGCTACAGCCCCTCTGAGGCTACACTGTTGAAATACTAGTGTGGCTATGGACAGCTTGGGAGGAACGAGCCACTGATTTAACTCTGCTATTAATTAGCACTTCTCCATTAGCACTACAAGATTCCCATGCAGCCCCTCAAATGAACAGACAGCGAGTGGAGGAGCTTTCAGATGTCCTAGGAAAGGTAATTACTGTAAAATTTCAGAAGCCATGGTTGAACTCTGCCCATTAGCAAGGGGGGAGATCCTTTTCTCCACCCATGTGTGGTAGCTCTCTGCCCAAGAGTGACCCTCTTTGCTGGTCCAGGGACCCTCAGTTCCCATGACCCATCCATTTCTAACTAGAAGGGCCTGCACTGATGCTCTTTGTAGCTCAGGGCCTTGCAGGGTGGTGACGGTCTGGCCCTGAGCTGGCTTGCTGCAGGCTGGAAAGAGGGAGCAACTGGGCCAGTTTACTTCCCTTAGCTTGGTTCGGTGAACTCAGACTGGCCTTTGCCCCTTGCTGCGGTTGGAGAGCTGGTGCCTAGGGATCTCCTCAGGCTCTGGCAGGTGCCATGTGCTGACTGGGTGGTTCTGGCAGATTCGTAGTGACAATGCCCAAGGTCCAAAGTGTGTTAAGCTAAACGTGCGGTGCTAGAACCTGCACTTCACCAGCTGAAACCTGTAGCATCTCTTTGTTATCAGGGTTTAGTTTAATGAGAGACCCCTTACAAGGAAGTCATTCAACCCCTTTGGATGTGCAGGGACCTGGAGAGGCTACAGCACCTCCACCTGCAAAAAGAGGCCTAAAAATACATTTGCTTTAAAGAAAGGAGCACTTTTAGCTTCACCCTTTGGTCTTGGAAAGCTTAGCCTTGCCCCTGAGAAACCCCCCAAGCTACATGTGTGTTTACATGGCAGCGGCCCAAGCTTACTCCTGCCAGTGTCAGCTGGAGTCTGGCAGTGGGTATTTGCCCCTCTAGCAGCCCATGCCCCACTCGAATTAGTTACTGTCACTTTGAAAGTGACTTGGATTTTACCATTTGTTTCCATTGCTAGATACCCTTGTTGAAAAGCATTTAAGGAGACAGCCTCATTAAAACTAAGACACTCACTGTTTTGTATCTTGGGTACACATGTAGTGCCCCAGACATAAGGAGCTAGGGTTTTCTTGAGATTGTTCACCCTGCTAAAGCCAGGTTGTGTGGCTGGGGTGCAGCAGCCTCTGGAGCTTGTTTCCATCCCCATGCAAACCTGCAGCTGCACTGTTCTCTGAGCAGCTATTTTTAGATTTGTTTCCATTATGAGCTATGTGTCTTGGCATCTCTAGCCACAGGGAGGGCTCAGCGAAGGAACTGGACATGTCCTGCCCTGAGGAGGGCAGTTGTCATGCAAAGCTCTAAGAGGCAGTGTGCCTTCACCTGGCAGGTGGAATCGTGTGCAATAGTCCTGGCGCTGCAGAAGACATTAGTCTATTTGATGGAGCTATAACGTAACCCTAGAACAATCTAAGCAGCCTCAGTTGTGTAGCTGAGCACCAGTCTCCAAAAACTCTGGTTTCATACTCTTCTTGCTTCCTCTAGCCAGACAGGGTGAGAGAAGTTGGTCCCATAAAATATTACCTCACCTGCCTTGACACACTCATACCCTGGGATCAACATGGCTACTCCGAAGGGTACTCCAGTTACAGCAGGTAACTGCCTTGTATCAGCTTTGGTTTAGGTCTCCTGAACTCAGAGGAGTTATGGGCTGAGATAACCATGCCTGCTTTGAGTAGTTTATAAGTGCGGGGAGGTACCGCCTCCCTTGCTACAGTTAAGTTTGATCTTACTCCCTCCATGTCTGTAGCATCTAGGAGCAGCTGTATAGAAGCCTCACACAGTTCAAGCCATAATTGGCTTTGGCAATACTTTAAAGACGTGGGCTTGTTCACTAACCAACAAGTGATTACAGTTCCCAGTGTCCAATTCCTAGGCAAATCCCATGTGCTCACTCATGTTTGCTCACAGCTTGCCTGTCTAAATCCTCTCCTGGAAGTGATGCTTCCCCAAAAGCCACTTTCAAGTTCCTGCTGTAATGCAGGATGGGGGCACTGATTTTGGGGCTGCCTTTTTTTTTAAGAAAAGCATCAATTATTGCTTTCAATGGCAGCCAGGTTTTTTTTTTTTTTTTTTACAACATGACCAAGTCAGAGAAAGTAGACCAAACACCTCCATTCTTCTGAACAACTCAGTGTTTTGATTTAACTCCAACCTTGGTTCACTCCCCCAGGGCCTTACCAGCATGTTCAGCGATACCCCACGGAAATCCCAATACGGTTCCTGGATTGGATGATCTACCCCTGCCTCTCTGAAATGCTTCTCTTTGTTGAGATAGTGATAAGAGGGCACCAATTCTAACTGTAGCTGCCCAGTTTTTTGGGGATGGGGGATTTGACATGACAGACTCAGGTGCAGCACAGGCTGGCTGTAGGATGGCAAGGCAGGGGACCCTTCTGTACTGCCTGCCTCATGTTTCATGCTTGAAGTGAGTTGTCACTGACAGGTACTAAGTCATGCAGCTAGCTGAATGCCTGAGCAGTGAGTCAGTCGCTCGCTGGGAACATTACTGTCCATCTCAGCCCTACACACAACGCCAAGCTACCCGGGTTCGCCTGGTAGTGCTGTGGTCTGTGTACCTGTGGGCATATTTTCAAGTGAATAGGGCAGCGCCGAGTTACGTAACCAGCTAAAATTACAAATAAGCAGGGTGTAATTAGAAACAGCTCAAGATGAAATACAGTACGTCACCCTCACAAAGGGCTGTGCAGGGAGGGGAGGGACAATGCCTGGGGTTGAGAATCAACCCTTTTCTGGCTCAGAATAACTGGAGCCCTGGGGAATCCAGGGCCAGCAGCCCATGTCCTTCACAAGGCAGGCACCAGCATGGTCAGAGCAGCCTGCCTCGGCATTCGATAGCACCACAGCAGCACAGGAGCTCCTTGCCCTCCACGCTGCCCACCTCGTAGTTATAATCCCAGGTCAGCTCAGTCCCGGCTCGGATCCTCCTGAGAAGGAAGGGAGGCATGTGTGTTACTGAGCTAGCAGAAGCAGTATGTGTGTCTCTGCCAGCAGACACAGGGCAAAGCTTATTCTTGCTCATCAGCGAGATCCATGCCTTGGCAGCGCCAACAGCCTCGACGGAAGATAAGCAGTTCACAAGCTTTGCACGGAAGCAGCCTATGTGACAAAAAAGGTGGGTGGAGAGAGGGCGGCATAGCCAGCGGCTAGGGCCTGAGACGGTTTCCCTGCTACTGCCAGAGTAGTGCTGCATTTGCTCTTTTTGGGAAGACTCTGGAAAGCCACAGAAAGTGAAAGCTGGTCCAGTACATTTCGTTATAGGATGCTGAGGCAGGACGGTCTACTGCTTAGACCTCAAGAGACCTGGTGCAATTCCTTGTTCTGCCACAGACAGACATTTTGGGCCTCAGTCCTCCTCTGCACAAGGAACATAAAGGCGCTGTTCTACCTCCTCAAAGAGCTGAGGGGCGCATGTGCTGTAAGGGAGACCACAGAAGTACTTGAGAGATTAAGCTTCATAACCTGTGAAAGGTGCAATTCTGCCAACTATTAACTGGCTGCACTTTCCCCTGCTCAAGAGCTGGTGCAGCAGGCCCTGGGGGAGACTTTCAAAGGGCACAAATGGGAGGTGGGGCTCTGCTCTCACAGACTTTCAAAGGCAGCTGGGTGCCTAAACTGCAGCTTGAGTCTTTGAAAGTCTCTCCACAAATCATTTGCCCAAGCTCATAATAAGCCAGGGACTGAGCTAGGAAGAGAACCCAGAAGCCCTGACTCCCCAAGCCCAGGGCGAGTCACAAGACATTAGAATCCTCGTGGCATAAGCCAGTAGTAAAACTCTGAAGAGGCCTTGAAGTTTTAAACCTCCTGAACCATCAGGAACTAAAAAGCACCCAATGTCTCCAGCTGTTGCCCTGCAGCCAACAAAACTTCTCAGACTGGGCAGCATCAGATCACTTACTTGCTAGCGAAGAAGGCAACCCAGGGGAAACGGAGATCATGCGTGTCCACAAAGACATTCTGCACAAACAGGTTGGGGCTGCAGCTATGCTGTAAAGGGACAAGAGAAGCCAATTTGTGACCAGGCACTTGTGGCAGGCAGGGAACAAGCAGACTGTGGGATGCAGTGGTCTTAAAGAGGTAGCTCGCTAATTAAGCCACTGTATCAGATTTAAGCCCACTGAAACAGGGGTTACTATTGTCTTTCCACACACACACACACACACACACACACACACACACACACACACACACACACACACACGGATTTTGCATCATGTTCTGGCTTGTAATATATAGAGAGCCCGCAGTGTTTGTACTGCGTGTATTTCACATTTAGCATCCACCGTCAAATCTTGCATTTCCACCCCCTACCCAGTATCAAGAGCAAATACGCTCAGTTGTGGAGCAGCTTCTTTGACAGGTTTCACTTCCTTGCTAAGCTGGGCTGGAGTTGAGCACAGGGCAACAAACAGGATCCCGTACAAACCTAAAGCAGATGAGCCTCAGGTTAACGTTCACCTTTAAATCACAGAACTACAGGGCTGGGCGGGACCTGGAGAAGTCAAGTCCAGCCCCCTGCACTGGGACAGCTCAGTAACGGATGTCTGAAGTGACACTGAACTCAAATCAGTTCCTAGCACATGTGGACTGAACAGCCTCCAGAACTGGCAATCACTGGTCTCCAGGGCGAGTAAACCCCCCAGGACAGGACTCAAGTTTGCAGTTCAGCAAAGGGAGAAGTTGCATTTGAGGCCAGATTCGGACTCACAAGGAGACCTAAGAAGTGAAACTCCTATGCAACATTTGCTCAAATCAAACAGAAGCCAAGAACCAGACAGCACGGTTGATGCTCCTAGAGGGGACACGCACATCACCCTTTGCAGCATTGCCTGGGAGAGCGCATAAGAACAGGAAACTCACATTGAGGTAACGGCCGAGGTTCCCTTCGAGTTTGGCATCAATGATATAGCAAGACTCTTCGCCATCATAAAACTGGCGGGTGTTTTTGCGCACTAGCATGTTCTCCCCCTTCTCAGCTGATGCCATGTTGGTCGACTTTATGGCAATCCCGTGAGTCGATTTGAGGGCAAAACCCCGTGTGGACTTCACTGCCACTTGCCTTTTAACGGGGCCTGCCAAAACAGAGAGAATCACCATACAGTTTCCTCTCGCTTCCTTAAAGGGGTCTATGACAGTGACATTACTGTGGGTAGCCGGTGAGCTGAAATCAGTTCAACTCAACCAGCCCTGCCTGCTAACAAACTGTCTTGTTTCAGCCAAGACTCATAGACCATTCAGGATTCAGCTTCTAGAGCTGGGACAAAATCTTGAATCCCCTCTGAAGCTGGGACCCAGGAGTCCTGGGCTTCCCACTCAATGCCAGTCCGTGCCCAGAAATCCACAGGAAAACAAATTGCTCTTCCTTCAGAATCTCAGGCCTAAAGTTTTCCAGACTGAGTAATTTTGGGTGCCCATCGTGAGGTATCTTAAGAGGGGCCTGATTTTCAGGTAGCGCCAAGCACCCATCTGAAGTCAGGTCCCTTTCAAGCGTCTCAAGTTGGGCACCCAAAACCAGTCACTTTGAGAAACTTGAGGCCTTGATCAGAATTTAGTCTGTAGTCAGCTGCACTGGGACCAGTGTTATATGTAGATACGGTTATTCTGTCCAGGGCACTAGAGACACATTTAGCATCACGTTATCAACACCTCCTGTGGCTTCTGAACACAGTTTCTCCTCCTGCATCTGCCCTCTGTACAGAGCTGCCTGTTCAATCCCATTATTCCTTAGAAAAATGCCACTGGCTGCACCTACCTAGACCAGAAGAGGAATTCTTTTTATCATCGATCTCCTCCTCCTCTGAGCCAGAGGAAATAGTCTGGATGTCATCACTATCATTCGTGTTGCCCTGCGCTTGTCCTGCTGCCGGCTGGCCGTTCTCCCCCTCGCTGTCCGTGCTACTTGACAGCGTTAGCACATCCTGTAAACATGCACGTATACCAGCGGCTCAGAGGGGTTGCAATGCAGGCCAAAAGCATCTTTTTACCTTTTCCAGAATGCTGCTAAAGCCTCTGAGTATGAACTCTCCTTCCTCCAAGGAGCAGAGGTTAAATACTGTGCCTTTCAACAACCATCAAAAGCCCTTGCATTCATTACAACTACTGATACCCTGGGGAAGTCATTTTAAATACACACATGGAAAAGGCAGGAACAGAACCCAGGAACCATGATGAACAGGCCTAGAGACTTCAGAAAAATTTCTATAGCACCTTTTGGCTTGAAGACTATTTGGACAGGGAGGATTTTAGCCACCCAAATGTGCAGCTAACAGCGCAAAACAGCACTACAGTCCACAGTTTATTAAATGGCAAAAGAATAATGGTCAGGCTGAAACTGCAGGGGGAAATCTGACAGGCTGATTAGTAACTCCAAGGTGGGATTTGACCAGAACACTGGGAGATAACACCCCGTGCCTTGCTGAGTGAAAGAAGTTCTTTAATGACCACTAATGGTCAGAACTTTGCTTTAATCAACTTTTACAATAGCTGCCTTTTTTATGTTCTGCAATTAAGGGTCAATGATGCAGAAAGTGTTTTGATTAAAAAAGCCCCCAAATTCAGTGCCCAACGTTATATGAACTATGACACACACGAAGAGCTAAGGATCATAGAACACACGTGATCGTCTGCCCAACCTGGAGTGAACAATCTCTTACAAAAAGAAATAAGTCAAGAAGCGCCAAGATCCATCCGCGTTTGCTGGAACTGGAAGAGATCAACTACATGGGATAGGTCTATCTGACCCCAACAGATGCTCAGTGTCCTAGGGGAAGGCATAAGGAAACCTATGATCCCTGTCAACGTGCCCTGGGGACAATTCCTTCTTAATACTAATTCTGGCAATCATCTGAACCCCACGCACGCAAGAGTCCCCACAGCGGAGTCTCTCACCCAATTTAGACCAAGTCACTACAGCTGCTTTCGCATAGCGAGCCAGAGCCTTCAAAACCCAAATACAGGTGCCTGCAATTCAAAGCTAACCCTGGAAAGACATAATCCCAGGGAACTAGCAACCATAATCCACTGGACCGAGGGTGGCTCTTAATCAGGCTGGAGCATGTAAAGGACTTGAGTTTAAAGAGGGCCTCACACCAGCCTGCAGTGCAAACCGAAAAACCCGCAAGGCACAGGCCAGTCTTCAAAGATCAGGCCCTAAAGCATGATTCTTACGTCAGCTGCTTGCTGGGGAGGGGCCAAGTGCCTTTTGCTCTGATGCATGATGGTCTTGCTTGGTGGCCTCCGGATCCCCTCGAGTTTCATGGGGCTCGGATTATAGCCATACAGCTTGCCTGTCTCGGATGCCCTGGAGGGAGCAAGAACAAAACAAGTCACCCACACGGCATCATAGCCAGCTCCCCACCCTGCCTAGGGATCCTCAGTAACGCACTGATCCCAGGAGAGCTTCTAACAGAACTGGAGCAGGTAAGAGACGGTCACACCTGACTGTAATTTGCTAATCTAGCCAGTCCAGTTCCATGGCCTAACATGTAAGGGCTTCACCAGCCTCGGTAGTAACAGCAGCTTTCCTGGCCCCTTCGGTTGGCTACCATGGCCCTCCCTCACTGGCTGCACACGGAGGCCAGCCTAACTACCTGGGAGGCATCTACACACAACAGTGCTTGTGGCAGTAAAGGCAGCTAGACCGCACTGGTGAACTGCAACCTTTCACTCAAATTCAAATATTTCAGCACTTACATCGAAAGCTTGTTTGGCTCTTCAGATTCCTGCAAAGTGAAAAACGTAAGAGACAGTTAACACTTCTGCAGGCTGAATTTCACTTCCCATGAACAGATATCTAGCGTCTGAGACCTAAAGTACCGTAACCCACCAGCCATAAGACCTAAGTGCGATGAACAAAGACGCCTCTGGGGATTGGTTTCCACTGGCTATACCTTCATCTGGGACTTTCCACAGGGGCTTAGTTTTCAATCTCATTTCCATAAAGTCCACTCACCCTGCTCAGCCCAGGTTTAAATCTGTCCTCAAGGGATGAAGCGTCATATTGTAAAATACTTAAACTTCCCACAGGAGACTATTCCCCAGTCCAACAGATCTCACTGTTCAATCTTCTCCTAATTTTTCCCTTTCTTAATGCCATCCCATTCCTTCAATTACTAGCCCTTGGATCACTCCAATCCAAGGGCTAGTAATTGAAGGAATTACAATCCCTATCCTTTAGACAGCTACATTCCTGTTCATGGCTGCTTAGCCAAGTAATTAGGTATTATGTAAATTAGTACTTGGGTTGTTGGACACTTCTCCACTCAATGCTGCAAATCCCTTGAACGAGTTGAATGTGTATGCTGGAGGAAGGACGGTCTAGCACAGGGGTTCTCAACCTTTTGCTGAGGCCCCCGCAACATGCTATAAAAACTCCACGCCCCACCAGTGCTACAATAACTGGTTTTCTGCATATAAAAGGCAGGGCCGGCGTTAGGGGGTAGCAAGCAGGGCAATTGCCTGGGGCTCCATGCCACACGGGCCCCCATGAAGCTACATGGCTCAGGCTTTGACTTCAGTCCCAGGTCGGGGGGCTGAGGGCCTGGGCTTCAACCCTATGCAGCAGGGCTTCGGCTTTCTGCCCTGGCGAGTCTAATGCTGGCCCTGCTTGGCGGCCCCCCGAAACCTGCTCAGGGCCCTCAGACCCCTGGTTGAGCACCACTGATCTAGCTGAGGGGGCACGGAGCTGGGACTGAAGTCTTGGGCTCTATTTCTGGCTCAGTCACAGCCTCCCTGTTTGACCCCGGGCATCTCACTGGCCTTCTCTGCACCTCTGTTTTCCCATGCATGCAATGGGGATAATGCTTCCCTACCTCACAGATACCAAGGCGAGGTCGGCTGTACAAAATGGCACCGTAGCCTAGCTGAACTCAGCCTTGGGATCCAGGAATGCTCTAGTGGCACGGCTGGTCCAGACATTCCCCTTCTCTGCACCTCATCTATAAAGAGGGGTGGTGATGCTCCATCTCCCCAGTGACGGGGAATGCCATGTACTTAGAAAATCCTCACAACAGCATCTCGCTTACCTCCTTCTTCTGCATCTTCGAGTCGGCATCCAAGCCAAAGGCCTCCTTGCCCCCAAGCCCAGAGGTGGAGGGCTTCTCCCGGTCACCCAGGACTTCTACTTTGCCTGCCTTGACCTCGCTGGCCTCATTCATCTTGAACGAGGAGGCGCTATCGTTGTCCTGGAAGCTGTCCGACATGCTATTGGAGCTCAGCCAGGAGGCCACCTTGTTTTTGGAGGTCTCCTCAGACACGGGCAGTTTGCAGGCGGCAGCCACGGCGGCCTCGTCGTGGCTGATCTGCCTGGTGAGGCCGGAGTCCTTGGAGGCTGTCTCAGACAGGCCGTTCTCCTTCTGGCCCCGGGTCTGCCGGCGGGTGGCGTAGCTGCGCCACACCGAGCTGGTGCTGAAATCCTCGTCCTTGCAGAAGTTGTCGTCGGAGCTGTCCTCGTTGGACTCCTCCTGCTCCTCGGTGCCCGTGTTCTCTTCCTCTTCATCCTTCAGGTCCACGCCGCTGCTGTCGGAGGAGCACTTGGCATCGCTTTCGTAGCCCTCCTTGAAGTTCTCCACGCTCTCAATGTGATCCAGGTTGGCAAAATACTCGTCCCCCATCTCCAGCCCTTCTTTGTCGGCAAAGTCGTCTGTCAGGATTTTCCCTGGAAAACGAGTGCGGCATGAACTTTAGTGGGTGTGTTACCCCTCCAAAAGGGAGCAAGCCTGCGCCTACACCCAAGCTGTTCTCTGAAACCAAAGCATGCTATGCCTGTGGCTAATCAAGGGGGGTTAAAACAGCTTGGTGGGCCTCAGCGGAACCTGGTTGACCCCCAAATCAGAGAGCAGGACATATAACAACAGCTGACTAAGGCCGGCGGAGAGTTTTCCACTGAAGCTATTTTTCATTGGATAACTGGGTTTTGACTCAACAATTTAAGTGGGGGGGGGGGAGTGTTTGGCTTCCATGGAAAAATTTGACTTTGTTAAAAAGCCCAATACCAGAAAACGGAAAGAAAACTTCATCTGAAATGGCACCATGGCAGCTGAAGTTCCAGACCTTCATGTCCCCATTCTCCTCTATGTGCCGGGGCCCCAGAGGGACAACATCTCCCACAATGTAAGTGCAAGCAAGAGGAGAGCCCATGGTGTGTCATGGGAAATATAGCACAGCCAGGAAGCCCAGCCCATAGAGCGTGCGGGCTCTGAGGCATCATTTCCAATCAGCCCTAGTGCGGAGCTTCTCCGGCAGATCGCTGAAACAAGCTGTCGTGCCAGCAAGGAGAACCCTGTTTTCGGCACTTTTTGTTTTGCTGCACTTTAATGACTGCATGACAGCCCTACCCAGCCAGGGACTCTCGGAAGAGAGGACTGATTAGTCAGAGTGTCCAATCTCTATACTGGCTACGATATCTGGACTCTTGTAGGCCAAGAACACAAGTTTGTATAAGAAACTAGCACGGAGGCAACATCAACACTCATTTATTGGCCACCCGGTGCTAGATTGTTTAAACAAACAGGAAGCAGGGAGCTACGTGCACGTAATGCTGCTGAATGAACGCCGCAGGGGAAGCCTTCGCTCTTGGCAAATGCTTCACTTCCCAATACTGGCACTGCAGTCACTGTGGTTTCTGTATTTCCTCATTTACGGGGAAAAGCAGGGCTTAAATTGCAGTGCATCCTTCAATGAGTTGAACATGCACATGAGGAGGTTTGTGACAATTCTGTTAAGAGTCTGAAGTTTTGTAAAAAGAAAACCTAACGCCGGTGTCATTTTACATAAATATTTGTTTAAGAAAGGGTAGTTTAGTATTTGATTTCTGGGACTGTTGGTGATAGCAGCGCCATCTAGTAGGAGCAGACATTTCATAAGACAGAGATCGGTGTTAGTCATGCCTCATTTTAACCAAAGGACTTGCGGGTGGATATTCAGTACCACTGTGCCATGGCAGCTGTACCTGCATAGATGCAGACGAAAGAGCCCTTGGCAATATCGTCAAGGCAGCGGATTCCCCAGCCTTTGTTCTGAGTCTTGAATAGCTGGAGTCTGACTTGGAGTCCATGTTGTACCAAGCGATTGGTGCACATGTTCGTGTTGCATTTGCATCTCTTGTTACATTCATAAACTCTGGGAAAGGGAAAGCAGATGGTTATTGCTGCAAGTTTCAAAGCCCAGCCTGAGCTCTTAAAACACCACCAAACAGAGTTGAGGCCAGGACACTCCATTTGCTTGGTTTGCATTTGAATCTTGCCATGTTACTTTAGCACTGCCTGGGTTTTGTAGATGTCGTATTTTGACAAGTGGGGAAATCCCAGCTTTCAGCTGTAGAGGGCACATAGCATTGGTCACGTTTGTTACAGAAACCGATTTAAAACCCGCTGAGGACAGTTTTAGAATATCAGGGTTGGAAGGGACCTCAGGAGGTATCTAGTCCAACCCCTTGCTCAAAGCAGGACCAATCCCCAGACAGATCTTTGCCCCAGACCCCTAAATGGCCCCCTCAAGGACTGAACTCACAACCCTGGGTTTAGCAGGCCAATGCTCAAACCATGAGCTATCCCCCCCTCATTCACAGCTGAAGAGCACTGGACCTACCCCTATTAGAGGCAGAGGTGGACAGAAGTCCAGATATAACCCTGTCTCTGAAAGTAAATCGCTTGCCATAAGATGTGAGTGATTTCGAGTGACGTACTGGGGGATTTGAGACACCCCACAGAATAAGGCTGAACTGCTGTAGAATGAAATAATGCATAAATTACTTTGCTGCAGAAACCCCCTGCTTTCTCCAATGCATTTGTGTTACTAATACCAATAAATAAATCAGCAGTAGGTTGAGAATTCAGGGACAGCATTACTATAAAAAATACTATAAAAAAACCTCAACTGCAGTTGACTTGTTGGTCCACTACAATTTAGCAACTGTCCTACTGTGCCCATCACCATGGTACCTGAGTGCCTTCCCTTAGAGCATTTAGAAATGTGACAGACAGCTAATGCATTGATTGCATTCACCACATTCAGCTCTGCAATGAATCTGAGCAGGTTACAGAATATCCAGCCAGCTGCATTTGACTGCCACAGATGCTGAACCCCTCCCTCATGCCGTGTCTAGGACCAATTTGCCATGGAGCCATAGCAATACCTTGGGCTTGTACAGTCTAATCAGAGGTGCTCAAAGTGCTTTACGGCGAAGTTCATTTTGCAACAACACATGACAGGAAGAATTGCACTGTCGGGAAGTTTCTTGCGGGCAGGATGGTGTGCTGGTTATGACACTAGTCTGGGACTCGGGAGACCTAGCTTCAACTCCCTGTTTCATCACAGATTTCTTGTGAGACTAGGTGCAAATCACCTAAGCCCATGCCTCAGTTTCCCCATCTGTAAAATAGGAATGATGTCGTGCCCTACTTGTGGGGTTGGGTTTTTTTTTGTTGAGAATAACTACATTAAAATTGTGAGGTACTTGATGACTCCAGTGATGAGTCAGACATGTCTTGTCAAATGCCAGGAGTTAGCAGAAGAGCCAGGAACAGAACCCAGGAGTTCCGATGGGTGCACCTAGCTCGAGCGACCGTACTGGTCTCAGAAATCCAGCATAACGAAAGCACAGTGCCACTCTACTCACCCTGTGGGGAGGCACTCCTCCAGCCTCTTGTGCTGGTAGCCAGAATTGGGATTGATCTGCCCACCGGGGGTGCAGCCTGTCGCTTGGACTGTCAGCTGGTGGCAGGCACATTTAGATCTGAAGTCACAAATCCCCACCCCCGCAAAAGATTGATTTTACACCAGTTTTGCGAGAAAAGTCACAACTTCATACACATGAGGAGGGCTGAACATTTGGGACTCTCGGTAAACGGTGCCACAGCCCCCCGCTTACTCTGATGGCAGGTTACCATCAAACATTGGCTTGCTACAGAACTGCTGTCCTGCTGCACATGCACAGATGACTTGAGCCACACTGCAGAGCCAACGTTTACCCCAAACATTTAACACTGCTTCCCCAAGGAGCAGTGATTGCAGGATGCTATCCAAGAGCAATCCTGAGGCAGTGAGATCAGAGCCATAATCTGATACTTTGGTACATGCAAAAGAAGTGAGAACAAACAAAATGCTATTGTGGGCTGGATTGTGGGAACCCTGCACTCAAGTGGCCTCCAACCCTAACCTGCACTCGCACAAGGGGAAACAATTTTTGAAACAATCGGAATAAAGAGGTGGATTTTAGAACACTTGGGAATCGGCTGAGAAACAGTAACTTAAGCCTCAACCTTCCAACAGCAGTGCTACTGCGACACTTTTATTATATATAAAGCATCCCCTCTGCTGCTGCAGTCCGTTGGAGGCTCAAGCCAAGTACCCTAGAATTGGGATCAGTGTTTTCCATAGGGAGCCCCTGGCCTCTGAGATTAGCTTCCTTATCACCACCCACATACTATGTGTAACCAAGCCAGGAGCGGGTAACATTCAGGCCACGCAGCAAGGCCTATTTGCAGAGCCTCTCCTCAGTGTGTGGCCCAGAGATGTGAGGAATTGCATACAGAGTCACCTACTTGTCTCTGCAGCCATCTTTACAGTCACAGCCCACGAGGAACTCCCAGCTGGTGTTGATGTAGACTCCTTTCCCCGGGATGCGCTCCTTGCTATACGCCACCTGCGGAGGAGGGGTGGTGTCTATCTCATTGACACAGGACAGCGGCACATCCTCCTTGCCTTTGGTGATGTCTGCAATGTAGTAGAAGGGTTTGTACGGCTGGAACTTGCGGTCCACCAGCACGTAGGGGTCTAGGCAGAACATCTCCAGGAAGAGGAAGTCGCAGTCCGTCTCGAAGATGTAGCGCTCGATCTCTTGCATGGTGCGCAGGCACAGCCCGCACGGCGTCTTGTAGATGACGTGGAAGCCCATCTTGCGGTTGACGCGGCGGCGGGCAGTCATGCGCCGGAAGTCGTAGAGAAGTGGGATGAGGAGGGGGTTCTTGCTGCGGTACTGGTCGCTCCGGATGGGGCGGACCCGTGACAGGCAGGCGTAGCTGCAGACGTGGGGTAGGTAAAAAAGCTTCTCCATCGGGGCCCGGTATGAGGGCTCATTGGGCACCCTGTCCATCATGCCGTGGAATGGCTGCACTGTGCTGCTGCCTGGCTGGCCACTGGAATAGCTTCCACTGGGGAGAGAGGGACAGCAAATAAGATACACTAAGCATCCTTCCCCCAGAGAAAAGCAACACCAACAGCTTGATTTGGCACATGAAGCCCTCCTCAGAAACACCGTCAGACAGGCTCACAAGGGAACCACCACTGACTACACTGAGCAAAAAGCCACAGGGAATAGGGGGATGACCCTATGGTGGCTGAGGATGGACAAGATTTTCAGCTCTATACTGGGAGCTGCCTAGTCCACCTGCACGCACCATCGTAAAGCGCGAGCAGGGCTTTTCATTATTAGGATTACCACAGCACTTAAGAGCCTTGGGCATGGACCAGGAGCCTAACACACTAGGGTAGGGGTGGCCAATGGAGCCACATGCGGCTCTCCAGACGTTAATGCAGCAGACCCTTGCTACAACGCGCACCTGTGTAGTGCGGATTCTTTTAGAATGCGGTCACGGCCATGGTTCCCAAATGTAAATATTTACACTGGTAGTCATGGTAACGCGGTTCCTGCGTTAACACGGTCCCACGCATGGATCCCGATTCCCACCTTCTAGTGGGGGGCTGGTGTACACGGCTCCTTGTATAGGAACCGACTCTGGGGCTGGAGCTACAGGTGCCAACTTTTCAATGTGCCGGGAGGTGCTCACTGCTTGGGCCCTGGCCCTACCCCCATTCCCCCCCTTGCCACCCCCTCCCTGGAGCCTGATGTGCCCTCACTCCTCCCCCTCCAGAGCATCCTGTACGCCATGAAACAGGTGATCGGGAGGTGCTGATCAGTGGGGCTGCCAGTGGGCAGGAGGTGCTGGGAGCCAGAGGCAGGTGTGGAGGAGCTGACATATTACTGTGGCTCTTTGGCAATGTACATTGGTAAATTCTGGTTCCTTCTCAGGCTCCGGTTGGCCACCCCTGCACTAGATGCTGCACAAACAGCAGTCCCGTGTAAAATACGCACGAGCCTAGGGATTCTGCAGCATGCATGTTAAAGGCAAACCAGACTAGAGCTTGCTTACCGATACTGCTGGTTCACTGCAGCTTTTCCCATAGGAGGAGTTTCACTTAGGACAGGAGAAGCAGGCGAAGAGTGCCCAGACCCCACAGAGCCAGGACGGAAGGATGTGCTTTTCTTGGCCACTTGCTTTCTGGACTGAGCCAGCTGACTTTCAGGGCTTCTATACAAAGGAAGAAGAACGATGCACGATTTCAAGGCCAGATGCTCACGAGTGGCAGGGGTTAACAAACAGAACTCGGCACCTAAAACACTATGAAAATTTGTGATCCCGCTCACCCCACAGCAGAGCTCAGCCCCATGCTGCCTGCCAGAAACAAACTCAAGCAAAGATTTTCTGTGCGATGATATAATCCGTTCAACCCAATAGGATATGTACATTATAGGAATCCCAGGTTGAATATAAAAACTACATTTTGGAAATGCTGTTGGCATACAGGGGATTTCTGGGGAGTAGGGTGGGTGCTTGAGAATATTACACTAATTTCAGAGAAACTTGGACAGCTAAAGATCCCTGGGCTGGCAGAAACAAAGCAGAACCCTTGGGATCTGTATTGGTGGCACTTTTCAGCATCAGAGAGAAATTAAGAAGTGGTCCAGTTGTAATGCTCTCCTTACCATCTCAGCTAGCAGCAAGAGTGAGGGGAATATAGGTCTCCTCCCTAGACTGCGCTGTGTGACTCAATTACAAAAGGGAAGCCCAGCTGCTGAGTGAAGTAAAACATCTGTACCAGATGATGCCGGGCGCTCAGAAGAGCGCAATTAAGTCTCATTCTTTGTAGAGATGATGGTAGTTTCCAGACCAAATTACACACCAACTGATGGAACACACCACACACGAAACCAAACATTGTATATCAAAGATTGGGGGGGAAGGGAGCAGAGGGGCTACATTTATATAAAACAAGTTCTAAAATCCAGGACCAAGAGAAATGTTTGTGAACACATAAATCCAGGGGAAAACGGCTTGAAGAAGAGACTGTTACCCTGCAGCACTTGCAATCCCAACACTGTGGCATTGCACAAGAACCTGAAAGTGAAAAACTAGAAATCAAAATAAGACCAGGCAACGTCAGTGAACTAGGAGTACACAAGACACCACGGCAAAGATGCCGGTTTTTTTCAGTTTTAATAATCTTAATCATAATCTTAAAAGTCTTTATGAGTAGGATTTTTAACCCAACCATGTCCCTTTGAGCAGCAGTAATACTCGAAGTACTGAGTCTGTTTTTAGTTTATGCTAGACGCTATTGTCTTTGCATCAGTTTGCCCCACTAAAGGCAAAGGGGCTTAGAACAACAGTTGTAGTCCGAGCCACCTATCTGCAACTATGTGCTTTGAAGACACGATCTTTAAAAATAAATAAAAATAAAAAAAGATTTAAGATTCCAGAGAGTGTCTTGCAGCCACTGCAATGACTGTTCTATAACAGAAGAGTGCAGATTGGACAGCTAGAAGGAGTCTTTATCCTGCAGTTTAGTGTAATAGACTTCTATCAGTCTACGGGTGGCGCTGCTGTTTATCATTCCTGTAGCCTCCTCAGTTGGAGTTACTTTAATGGCAGCAAAGAAGTCCTGATCTCATTCTGAGGATGTGGCCCTGGGAGCTGAGAATGAGAAGCCAAACTCTGCGTTTTTCAAGGTGGAGAGGACACCACTTGGGAGTAGGACTCTCGCCTTGGCTGTGAAAAAAGGAAGAATGAAACTACAGCTTGGATTCACAAGCCTTGGGAAAGCGTTAGGGTAAGAGTGGTGTGGATTCACTAGTTGGCCCCTATGTTCAGGGCAGAAGGATTTGTATTACACTGGCATTCAGGGCTGCAGGCAGCGGCACAGACTGTTACTTGAATGCTGCTACGTCTGGAAAGAATCTCGTGTGTAACGCTCAACTTGCTGCACTGGTTCGCTACAACTCGGGCACTTCTTATCTCCCTTTTCCCCATGCAAAGTGGCACAGTCACAGCAGAAGACATGTAGGCAGGGTATCATGCGTCCATAAATTCTGATGGGAAATCCACAGTGGTGACAAAAGTGAACAGGGACAGTATCTTTTTCTCCTAGGAAGTTTATCCTGAAGTCCCAATACACACGTTCAGGAAATCTTGCATTCTCCAACCCACAATCTCCACTGCAATGCTGCTTCTCTCCTTCGTCAAGTCCTCCTCCGGCACTAGGATGTGCCTCTGACAGCGTCCAACTCGTGCCTCTTGCGGCGAAAGGTGCATGTTGGATTTTGTTAGCGATTGGCCTGATCAGGTCTGGTCCATGACCATCAAGACCAACCAATGATTCTGAATTCTCAGTGCCTTGTAAGTCAGTGAGGTCCATGAGCCCGTCAGTCCAAGTTGAGGAATGCAAAGCAGCAGGGGGCCAATGCCTGGATCGTGACATGAGGGAGTAATTCAGAGAAGCAACAAACTTTGTAACTTGGAAATACATCAAGTGTGAAGCATTAGGATTGAATAAGGACAAGAAGGTTTGCTCAATGGGTACTGTGGTGTTAGCCTCCCCGCCCCAAGATACTCATCTATCAGCCTCCCCATATTGGAATTAAAACAACTGTGCAACCAAGAAATAAGCCAAACCCACATCAGAAGACTCCTTCCCACAAGAAGGGATGGAGCCAGGAACAACTAAGAGCTGGAGCTATTTGGTGCAGCAGAGAGGGAAAGCAGAGAATTAATAAGATACTTACTCCATCTCAGCTGGCTGTGGGGAAACAGACGGTGCAGCTGCAGACATTGCTTGGATTTGTTCTATAGGTTTAAACTGGGTGCTGGTTCCTGTTAAATCTTGTGTGTACTGTACTACAGGCCCTTTGCTCCTCACAGCACCTGGTGGAAGAGAGAATCCCTGCTTCAGCCAAAGATTTGTGAATTAACTATCTTCATCAGGGGTCAGCAACCTTTCAGAAGTAGGGTGCCAAGTCTTCATTTATTCACTCTAACTTAAGGTTTTGCATGCCAGTAATACATTTTAATGTTTTCACACGGTCTCTTTCTATAAGTCTATAATGTATAACTAAACTATTGTCGTATGTAAAGTAAATAAGGTTTTTAAAATGTTTAAGAAGCTTCATTTAAAATTAAATTAAAATGCAGAGCCCCTGGACCAGTGGCCAGGACCCAGGCAGCGTGAGTGCCACTGAAAATCAGCACGTGTCACCTTCGGCAGGCGTGTCATAAGTTGTCTACCCCTGAAATACAAGATATTGGTAGATCCCAGTTACCGCTCACAGAAAAATGTGTAATTGAATTCTGAATGACGGATTGTTCAAGAATCAAATCTATTCTTTGGAAAGACTTCAGACCGACAACCACAGCACTGAACATCTAGCAAATAGCAACATTGCAGCTAGTGGGAGACCTGTAGACTCAAGAAAGGTTAAGTCCCCATTAGCAAACTTATGACAGCAAGAATCCCATTTTCTACTGCTGCAAGACACCGCTGTTGACAATTATCTCCAACAGACTAGACTCTTAATGCAACTGATTTCCTTGCCAAGGCTTTAAACTAGTGAATGATGGGCCAATCTTGTAGCTCTGATTTGGTCAATGCTTCCACAGGAGTCCTGCCTGAGAAAGCAGTTTAGGTTCATGCCCTGAGACAGACACTTGGGGGAGTGACATACCAACATTGGGACGAGTCCTCATCTGCCCTCCTTGTTTCTTTTCCAGAGTGGAGGCCGTGGAGGTTTTCATGCTGAACATAGGCTCCAGACGCGTGGAACCACGGTAAATCCATTCACAGCGTTTGTCATCCTGTGGCAAAGAGAGAATATTGTAACACTCACAGCATCTGTCCGAGATTCAAGACAAGTGTGTGTGTTTAAGGTGATAAGATTTGAAGTATACATACAAAAGTGCATTAATGTTACACTATTTCCACAGTGTATTAAAATTCAGAATTTAAAAATCATAGAGCACTAAGTGTGCTCTGAATCACACAACAGGACAAGTGTGTCACAAGCGTGCAGAGGAGCTTGCGCCCTAGAGGCACTGCATGTACAATACAGAACAGAGAGGGTGAACTTTTTACAGCAAGCCAGGGAGGGAGGCTCGTGCAAAGGAAAGATAGAAGACGGCAAAGTTGACAAAAGATACAGTAAGGAGGGGAGTAAGGATTGCATTCTGAAGGGGAGGAGTAGGCGTTTTCATTTAAATGGCGGCCTTGCAGGTAAGGCACTGGATTGGTACTCAGGAGACCTAGATTCTGTTTCCAGCTCTGCCACCAGCTCCTTGGGGGATGCTCAGCAAGTCATCTCCCTGCGTCTCAGCTCCAAAAATAATACTTTGTTGCCTTAAAAGGTGGTTGAAGGATAAATTGGTTAGTGTTTATCATCAGAATTTCACATACTATGAAGGCCACACAAGGCCTAGATAAGCATGGAAAGAGACAGGACATCAGAGATGGGAGTTAAGCAGAGGGAGGGGTGGGGAACACTAGTGTTTACTTTCTGTACTAGGACAGCAAGACTATCACTTAAGCTTCTGGTCAGTTTCATACCAGTTTTCTCACACTAGCACAGTGCTCATGTTTGGATTGAAGCAGCTGCTGGGAGGAGTTTACAGTCAGAAAGCAGCCAAAACAAAAAACTTCCCATAGATCATTAAATAAGAAACAAAACTGGTGTTATCTATTTCAATTTGAACACACACATCTCTGCTATATTGAGCCTAAAAATGAGACATTTTTGGGAGCATCTACGTGACCTAGGAGCCAAAGTCATTTTTGAAAACGCGACTTGGGTGCTTTGGAAAATTTGTCCCGCTCTCATTTTAACAAAAGTCTCTCAGGTGGCATCTCCAAGTCAGCCTACAGCTATTGGACCATGTTCCAGGCAGAATGGAGGAACTGCCAGCCTGGATCAGAGCTGAGGCCCATTTAATCCTGCATCCCATTTCTAACTGTGGTCAGTAACCAATACAGCTTTTAATTCACTTTCTATGGCAAGGAAGCTCATTTCGTCCGGCTTGACCTACTGGAGAAGGGAAGTCCTCAGCTCCAGATTGGAAACATCTCAACAAAATAAACCCAAGCTTCCCCCCTCCCAGGGGTAGGGGATGCTTTCATACCAGGAAGAGGATTTTGACCAGACTGCCATCCACTTCCTCCACTCTGGACTTCCACCAGGTCCCTTCCCATTCTGTTTTAATCAGCTGGCCGCTCTTCAGCAGTACCATGGGACGGTTTGGGTAGGCACTGATGTACTCCTCTATGAAATCACGACAGGAAACGTCTTCTATGTCTTCCCAGGTCTTCTTTACTATTAGGAAAGAAAAAAAAGGAGAGACGGCTTTTTCGAAGGCCTTCTCTGCAGCCTCTCTAGTGATATTCCAGATGGATTTTATGTTAAACAGACAGGACAACAAAGACAGTCTAAAAGACAATGAGGGATCATAATAGAGCAATTACTGTAGTGCAAATATTTGTAATCAAAAAAATATAAAGTGAGCCCTGTACATTTTGTAGTCTGTGTTGTAACTGAAATCAGTATATTTGAAAAGGTAGAAAACACCCAAAAATATTTAAATAAATGGTATTCTATTATTGTTTAACAGTGTGATGAATCAAGATTAATTTTTTTAATCGCTTGACAGCCCTAGTAAATTTGATTGTTACTCTCTTCAGCTTCTTGTGCACAGCAAATCTTTCCAGGCAACGCGTTTAATTCCAATGCTAGGACAGAGCCCTAGCAAAACACAGGAGCGTGCAAACAGAGAACTCACGTGGCCTGCAGATCGGGTATAGCTCCGACTGAGTGACGTAAGATGCATAGCCATCATCGAAGAAGATCAGGAACCTGGAATTAAAAGAATGGCAAAGGGGCCATGTATTTAATACAGCTATGAAGCTGCCTTTTGTGATGAGAGTAGTGCTCATGAATGCAGCTGAAGACACCTCACCACAGCTTGTTTGTATTACCGTAGTGCCTCGGACCCCAAGTCATGGCTAGGCACTGTACAGACACAGAACAGAGATGGCATCTGCCTGAGAGAGCTTGCAATCAAAGTTAGCCGATACTTCCACTTCCTCACCATGGATCAAGACAGCAGTGGGGATATCATACCATCACAGCACAAAGGAATTCTTCCCATTTAGCCTCTGGGGCCTCTCTGAAGGAAGCGCTGCTTCTCCTTTCCTCACCTCCTAAGATTCCCCAGCAGTAAGGAGCAACAGCAGGGCAGGGATCCCAGCCAGGATTTCTTCCCAGCCTTGGATGTGAGCATGGCAGAGAAAAGATCCACCCTCCCATTCGGCAGTACAAAACTCTCTGCCCCAAACCACAAGGGCCAAGAGCAGAAGAAGCCGCAGTCGGAGCCGTTCCCAGACAGGGCTTACTCCCCAGAGGCAAAAAGCACCCCCTAGCAGCACCTCTGCACCCTTGAAACACTGACATCAGAGCATGTGCTCCACAACAGATCGATGGCCTTCGAGTCCCATCCCTAATCGGAGCATACTCCCAGGAGGGAGGAGTTTATTTTCTAGGCAGTTCAGATAAGCAGAGGGGCAGTTAGAAACAGTTTCTCTTGGGGGAGGAGAACAAACAGGAACAAATCCCTGGAATCAAGTTTTCCTGGGGCCAGGGGGTATTGAGATGACAGGGGCTATGGATTTATAGAGTGGAACGTGGTAGCTGTTTAATGGTGTACAGTAACACTACACAACAGTTTTAGGACAACAGCATCTAGTTGAAGTTATATTACAAAGAGGTCACTGATCACCTATAAAATAAGTTGCATTTGCAATATAGCCTCTGAACGCATTTAATTTTAGATAGTTAACTATTTGTTGCACACAGCTTTGCACCATCAGGAATTTATGACAGAGTCATGTCTGATTATTAATATCCTCTAAGGAAGATTCAGCCTAAACCATATTTGAAAGAAAGAACCCTGCCTACTTAGACGTAGATTTGTGTACCCTGTTTTAGGCCCTACAATCTCTTTTCTTTAAGGGCTTCTCAAGGGAAGGGATACTGGTAATGCTGCTGGTCATTAATACTTCTGTGGCCTATATTTCTCATCACAGTGTTTTAGGGCAACAGTTGCTTTGGGCTGTCCAGAGACCAAGGGTACATGTCTACACTGGAAAAAGGTGTGTTCTTAACTTGGGTTAGCTAACCTGGGTTAAAAAACAACATTGAAGACACGGCAACTCATCTTAACAGATCAAATTAAGGTTTATAGGGAGCATGGGGTTGGACTCTGGCAACTAACCTGAGTTAAAAGCTGAATTGCAAAGCCTTCACTCCTAGTTAACCTGGGTTAGCTAACCTGAGTTAAGAACACACTTTGTTGTTGTTGCTGCAGTGTAGACGTACCCAACTCCTTGACCCTGTAGCAGGAGAGTCATGGCATTAGCAGGCGTGATTTGACTATCTCAGAAGAAAGTTGCACGCAGAATAGGAATTCTGACTGTATGATTAGTGGAATGGGAACGCTTCTCAGGCTATTAAGCATCAAAGATCCAAACCACTTCAGTAAAAAACTGGTTCACCCAAATTCACAAGGTTTAGAATCTGAGACCCAGCCTCAACTTCCCCTATAGTCTTACTATTCTACATATACCTGAGACTGGGACCACCACTATGGAGAAGGAGGTTTTTTATACCTCAGTTTATTCTTCATATTCGGTGTTTCGGCCACAATACCAGCGTAGAGCCAGACTTGATTCCCATCCTTGTATTTGGCCACAACCCGGCTTCCAACATAGAGCTTCTCAGCAGAGGGATGATAGTCATATGCAATGTGATTGCCAGAAAGCAAACTCTTCCCTTTGTTGTCGAATTTCACTTTGAACTTCTTACCAGCACCTGAAAGGCATTTTAAAGAGGGCTATGGTCATTGAGAACCACGTCACTTCACACTGAGATCCCACTACCAAAAAGAACCTGAGATTAGATTATAAAGCCAGAAGTGACCATTGCAATGATCCAGGTTGACTTCCTGCATAAAACACAATCATAGGACTTCCCTGTACTAATTACCCTTTGAACTAGAACATATCTTTCGGCAAAAACATCCACTTAAGTCTCTAATCCAAGATAGAAACACTTAGAGGAGTTTAATTCAGAAGATTACTAGCAAGACTATGTCATTTATCATTCCCAGTTACAATATTTTGCAATTATCCAGCATCTTTTCATCCAATGATGTGAAAGCACCTAGACATTCAACCTTGGCACCCCAGCGAGACACACAAGCATTATGCCCTTTTACACGAGGGGAAGCCAACAACTGTGAGGAGATACGATTTGCCCCACCATCCACTCCGTGATAAAACTAGGACTAGAATGCAGGAAATCTTGACAAAACTCCTCTGTTTTAAACAAAGAGCCCATGTTACCTCCAAGTGCTTTTGCAAATATCTGAGCACATGCTGTCATTCCATTACTACTGTTAACTGCAAGAACAGTTCCACTAGTAAAAACTAAACAGAAGTTTGGGGAAAATATAAATCCTTCTACTTCAGAATATAAAATAACCTCCTATGGGGGTCAGGAAGAAACTTTTCCTGGGGACGGATTATCCCACATTTGCCTCCTGCAAGGTTTCTTACACCTTCCTCTGAAGCAGCTGGTCAGTATCAGAGATAGATCCCGTGAATAGATGGACGACTGTTCTGGTCTGGTATAGTAATTCCTATGTTCCTAACAGTATCATTCTGCCATCTCAAGGACACAAGTTTTTGAGAGAGACAAGATTCCAGAGTCTGACCAACCCTGAGCTAAGCTATGCTAAAATGGAAGGTTCGCACACCCTCCTCAACATCAGGTATTAGCAACAAGAAAACATTAAATAACCAGTGGACTGGCACCAATCTTTAGACTCATTTTCACCCGAAACAGGCTGCTCTGATCCATAGCTGATGAGGACAGCAAAGGACTATGCACTGAAACTCTCAATCTGAAGGAAAGACAGGATGGCCTTAAGAATATGGAGAGCTCAGATATGGTGACATGCAGCAGCATAAAACCTTAAGATAGCATCTAACTTGTAGGTAGCAAGTTCAAAGCCAGGCCAGATGGGAGTGTAGTTGCCACTGCAAGTTAAATAACATGGTAATCCAAATCTAGCTGACAAGGCCACAGGGCAGTAAACTCCACTGCTACTCCCCTTGCCGTACTTGTTCTGCGCACAGAAAACTGCAAATCTGGCACAAGTTGGTCACTAAATTCACAATGACGCTTAGCATGTTGCATTCACCTTGAGACATGACTGGCTAGTTCACAGCCAAGAATGTGGGCCTCACTCACCTACTGCCTGGATTGCAATCAAAATTCCTTTGTGCCATGTCTTGGTCCTCTTCTTGCCTAGGATACGCATACCAACCACCAGGTCACCGTCATTGCTGAGGTCACCCCCGGCAAGTGCAGAGCTCACCTGCTGGGACACGCCAACAGAGCTCGGTGGAGAGGACAATCCATCTGTCCCAGAGAGAACAAAAGATAAATCAGAAATCATTTTTCAAAGCAAACTTCTTGCCTATGTAACTAAAAACCACTTCAGCTTAGAGCTGGACAAGCCAGAAACCTCACTAGCTTTCCATCACTGATGCTATTTCACTCAGCCTAAGTTAGTTAGTTTCACTTTCAGGTTCTCACGCTCCAGCTCAGCGATGTTTGGGTGGCAAACCCTGAGGGCTAGGTGCAAACTAAGCCCTTTAACAAAAACACAGTGTTACAAAAGCGGCGCTATTACTATGAGGGTTTGGAAAAGACTGTCAAGAGACAAAACCTAAACTTGGGACACAAACCACCCGATAGTTCCTTCAAGCAGACAAGCAGCGGAGAAGAGACAATGGTCTTTCTGTAACATCCTAGCGATGGAATACTGCAATCGTCCCCATCATTTTCTATCTCAGAACAGCAGTGACCTGTCTTTGGTTGAGATAAAAAGCCCAGGCACATGGCTAAGCCAGTAATGGAACTGCCCTCTCGCTCCCTCACACACAAACACACCTTTTTGCAGGTCCTGGGCATTTGTTTTTTTGTTAACAGCTTCCATAAATTTCTGAACATCTTGGGCAGACTTCCTCATCGCAGCCATGGCTTCTCGAAGCTACAGGGAGGGAAGAAGGAGGTAGAAATGAAGACACTTTTCAATATAAAATTAGGTTTTTTTGAGGAGTTGCAACTTCAATATGATTTGTTTGTCCTACAAGTTTGTCAAGGAAGCATGAAGAAGCTCAACAAAATTTAAGATTGGCAGCTCTCCAGAGCAAGGAGTACCTTTTTTAATGTTTGCACAGCGCCTAGCACACCAGCACCCTGACCGCTACTTGTAATACAAGAGCGCATCACAACACAAGTCTTTTCCAACTCACCAGCGTCTGATCCTTTGAGATTCGGTTACTTGTATCACCTATATTTAAATGAAAGAAAACAGAAAAAGCACTTGAAGCTTGGAACTGATGCTGGAAAGGAGTTTAAATCAGACCACAACCTCCTCCTGCCAAGACACCAAAGCAAATGGAAGGGGGCAGAGGAAAACATCCATTCCCAAGGAGAAATATAATTTAGAGTATCATTCTTTACACATTTATTAGAAGATCCACTCTGTTAACCCAAAGATTTACATTGGTCATTGGAGTGGGTCACTTAAGACAAGTTTCACAGTTCTCACGAAATGCAGCCACCTCTGAGGTGAAAGGCACCAACACAGAGGGATAATTGGCAGTTGGGGTCAACAGGCAAGGGAAAGTTTAGGGATGGAATACCTGGACAGGCCTTAATTCTTAAGAGCTATGGAATGTTTAAAATCTATGCAGGTCATCTAGAGTCTTTACTTATAAGGACTCTCCCAAGAAATACATGCACAGTAATCTTAATGGAACTCATTTCATATACCTAAGAATGACTGGAGGGACATGCCAATCCTTCTAGGGTTAAAACGTGTAGTTCCAAGAAGTCCTGCTATTTCAAAATTGAGGCTTTATACCATTAAGCCATCCCTCTTAAAACAGGAAGCCCTTGTAAACAGAATCTCAGGATAACTAAGGGCCACATTTTGAGCACGTACAACACCCAGTGATTTCAGTGGGAGCTGTGAGTGCTCAGGATCTCAGCCCATGACCCAAATTTTGCCTCGTTTTTTGAGGCGAGAGGATTCCCCAGGATCCCCTCCCGTTTCATCCTCCTTCTTCCCCACCAAAAAGCTGTGTTTTGGGATGGGTTAACTAGCCCTTCTGGCTGTTGAGTGCTGGATGCAGCTTATCTGCACGACTCCTGAGACAGCAGGAGAATGGGGAGAGGAGTGTCATTTGACAGCTTCCCAATTTAACTCCTTTCAATTCAGGGAACAAATGCACTGACTTCGCAAGTACCACTCTTTATTACACTTCCCACAGACTCCATGGGAGTCTCCATCTGGTCCTCCACAGCCTGAGGAAGAGTGGCCCATTCTTGAGGATGCTCCTTCACCAACTCCCTATTCCCCTTCATATTCTTTCCAGGGATACATTTTCATCTCCCCCACCCTTCACCAACCCACTTCTCAATGTCACATGGAACACTGAACTGTGCTTCCAACCCGAATCAATACTCATAACATCGTCGTCATCCTCATCTGGGATTTCGATCACTTCCGTGGGCTTGGAAGCTGAGTCCTCATCTTCAGAGCTGCTCTCACGATACTGAAGGCCCAGCTTGGAGTAGAGATCTTTTACCAGTATCTCGCATTTACCAATGGCTCTGCAGCGTATTGGGGGAAAAGAGGGGCATAGAGAAAGCTCCAAGATGGGTACAGCTGTACCCCCCCCCCGCCACAAGAAGGAGGAGAAGGTTTTGCACAGCAGCACGTGCTACATTAAGGGGTTACTCAGCAGTTGCTGCCATCACTAGCACTAAGCAGAACTGTGACATCACCTCAGTAAACAAACCATAATTAGGGGTTGGACAAACTTTAACCTGAAGGACTCAAAGCCACGACAAAATGTGGCTTTGCACGACACACACAAACAGGTACCGAACCACACAAAGTTAGTGAACACTACCGAAAACTTGCCCACACATCACACTGAAAATCAGTGGTAGAGATGGAAATAGAACCTGAGGGCTTGTCTACACTACTGTGTGGGGTTGATCTAAGATACATCACTTCAGCTACGTGAATAGCGTTACTGAAGCTGACGTACTTAGATCTACTTACCACGGTATCTTCACCGTGGTAAGTCGACCGCTGATGCTCTCCCACTGACTCGCTTGCGCTCCTCCTTCTGGTGGAGTACCAGTGTCAACAGGACAGTCATCAGTGGTTGATTTATCGCATCTGTACTAGACTAGATGCGATAAATCAAGCCCCGCTGGATCAATCACTGCACGCCGATCCAGCAGGTAGTGTAGACAATCTCTGAGACCCAATTCCTTGTTCCAGCATGCTCCTTGCTACCTCCACTAGCTCACTGTTCAAAACAAAGCTGCCACTGCAAGTGTGCCCACCTTGAAGCATCATCAAAGAGCTGGTCGACATATGCAACTTCTGCTTCTTTCTGTTCCACGCTTTTTTCCAGCTCTTCCAGCTGCTGTTTCCGTTGCTTCACACATTCAAACTTCTCCAGCTCCTCATCAATGAATTGCTGGAGCTCTTCCATAGAGATCCCCAACTCCTCCATCACTTCTTGCTGCAACTCTGTTACTTCTGGAGAATCCATTTTTGCTAAAACCAAAGCAATAAAGAAATGAGATAACATGCAAGGTTTCAAGGTTTTCCTCGCACACTCCATAAGCCGTAGCACATGTATTTTACCATTATACTTTCCTGACTGTAGCACAAGGCCTCATAACCATATGAGCATAAGAACGGTCATACTGGGTCAAACCAAAGGTCCATCTAGCCCAGTATCCTGTCTTCCAACAGTGGCCAATGCCAGGTGCCCCAGAGGGAATGAACAGAACAGGTAATTGTCAATTGTTCTATCCCTAACAGGTGCACATGAAGTGGTGCTTAACTTGAGCTGACTGAACATTTAGATGGAATCAATAAAATGTTCAACATAATTTCAAATATCATGCTCTCTTCTCGAAACAAGAAGCTACACTGAATACGACTACTCAGAATGCTGCTTCCAATACACCAGCAACAGAGGGGGAAGCAGGAACACAAAGCTAGTTTTACCAGGTAATTTTGTTTTGTTTATAAAGAACCTTTAAACCAAAGTATCTACATTTTGGGTTGCTGGAAGTGGTTGTAAATGAATTAGGGGGCTGAGGGGCCCTAAACAGATGAATTTCAATTTGGACAAATTCTCCAAGCCTTCTGAATTTTCAAAGTTTACACTTCACCATCCCTAACAACCCCCATCCGAGACACTGCTGGGCTCGCTCCTATGCTAACACAAGTTCTACTTGCCTAACCAGAGAGAAAAAGATAACATAACCCCTCTGTCGGCATCCAGTACCCCAAGCCTACGTACATGAAAATAACCCAAGACTCCTCCCCACACATCCATCCATGCAGAGAACATGGATCACAACATCATCTAGATCCCTGCCCCCAGTTTCCTCACCCAACACCCGCTGGCTGCAGCTCCTCCAGCCACACAGCCATCCTTCCTTCCACAACTCCTGGCTTTCCCCTATGCCATTCCATTTCCTTTGCCACTTCCTGGCTCCAGATACCTTCTCATTACACCTCTGCCCTGATATAACATGAATTTGGATGTCACGCGGTATAGCAGCGCTCCAGGGAGGCAGGGCTGCACACTCCGGTGACCAAAGCAAGTTCGATATAATGTGGTTTCACCTATAACACAGTAAGATTTTTTGGCTCCCAAGGACAGTGTTATATCGGGGTAGAGGCGTATTTTCCTGACTCTCCTGCTTACCCCCTGGTCCCATGGCTCCGGGTGCGCTCCTGCAATCATCTTCTGGCTCCCCAGCTCTCACCTCAACCCCTATCTCCAGCCCTCTTGGCTCCCCAAAGTCATCTTCTCTCCAGGACTCCTGGCTCTACCCCCATCATCTCCTGGCTCCCCGGCCCTCTTTCCACTGACTCTCTTAAGCCATCTTGCATCTTTCACCCCCCCCCACTCCGAGCCACCTCTTATGCTTTTACCACTCAATCAGCTTCACCCTTATGTCCCCCACTCCAGCCCCCATCCTACTCCTTGGTTGCTGCCTCCCCCATCAGCCCCTGGCTCCCCAGACCCTCCCATGCCCCTTCTCCAGCTCATCTCCCCCCCCATGGGCTCCCCAACACCCTGCCTCCAGAGACCATGTGTCCCTCCCTAGCGCACCCCTGGATCACCAGACCCCTCCCCAGACCTCTCCCATCGCCCCCAGAACCCTCCCCTATGTCCCCCCTCCCCCCTGACCTCTCATCGCCCCCAGAACGCCTGCTCCTATGTCCCCCTCCCCCGCACCTCCCCATCGGCACCCAGAACCCTCCCCTAGTCCCCCCCCCCCCTCAGCCTCCCATGCGCCCCCAAACCCTCCCCCTATGTCTCCCCCTCCCCCATCGCCACCGACCCCTCCCCATGTCCCCCCCCCGTCGCCCCCGATCGCCCCCTGTACCCCTCCCCAGCCCCTGTCCCCCTCCCCCCCAGCACCTCCCATCGCGCCCCGACCTCCCAAGTCCCCTCCCCCAGACCTCCCATCGCCCCCCGACCCCTCCCCCCCAAACATCACCATCGCCCCAACCCTCCCCATGTGTCCCACACCGACCCCTCCCCTTCCCCCATCGCCCCCAGACCCTATCCCCTAATGTCCCCCTCCCCCCCAGACCTCCCATCGCCCCCCGACCCCTCCCCCCCATCCTCCCGATGTCCCGACCGCCTCCCCTTCCCCATCGCTCCCCAGCCCTCCCCCTTCGTCCCCGACCCTTCCCTCCCCCATCGCCCCCCCAAACCCTCTCCAGACCATCCCCCATGCCCCCGGGCTCCCCAGCCCCCGCCTCCAAATAACCCCCCCCATATCCCCCTTCCCGCCCCGGGCCTGCAGCCCTCACCTCTCCTGGGGGGGAGGGACAGTCTCCGAGGAACCGCCTCCGGGACGGACCGGATGGCACCTCACGACACTTCCGGGGACGGTAGCCGCGAAGCTCAAGTGAGCTCCGATTGAGAGCGGCGCGAGTACAGAGGTGGACACTGCGCATGCGGTAAGAACGCCTGGTTGGGGGGCTCTTAATGGCTCTCGGCCCGTCAGTCTGTTTGGGCCGGTGCGCATGCGCGGGCTTCTCTTAAAGGGGCAGGGAGGGTGGAAGGGGGAAAGTGACTTGCCCGAGGTCACATGGAGAGTCAGTGGCAGAGGCGGGTATGGACCCAGGAGCCTGCCCTCCCACACTTCCAGAATCCCTGCTGGAGTCATGGGGGCTGCTTGGGCACAAGTCTCTGAGCAGTGCGTAGCTGGGTGCCACATGCCCCATGCTAGTGGTGGGACCACATGGGGGATAACAGCCTACTACTGCTGCGCCTTCATTTCAAATGGGAGAGGCCTGTGCTGGAGGTCGAGAGAGTTCAGACCGTGGTGAGGACCTCGCCAGGGGTGATTACACGTGCAGAATCGCGGGAGAGAAACAGCACGCGACCTGTGCTAATCGTGCACAGATATCACGGTTATGGGTGTGCAGGAATAACAGAGTGTGCTGGTCTGCAGCTGCTCGCTTGCCCCTTGTAGAGACAGCTGCCTGGCGTAAGCAACCATCTCCTACTCCGTCTTTCTGTCGAGGTCAGCCTGCCCAGATGGCTTCTACTGTCTTCTTCAGTAAGGTGTCACAGGATTCTACTGTTTCAGACAAAGAGAGTCAAGATTCCTAAATTCAGTTTTTGGTTTGGCCACTGGCTCGCTTGACACAAGGGGTTTAGTATATTCACTTACCTGCCAGAGGTTTTATGAAGCTGAGTTCATTGCAACATGCTTTGAGGCCCTCAGATGGAGGGTACCAAGCATTATCATTAGTGTTAGAGTCTGTCAAATGCACAATTTAAACTCCGGAATCTTCATTTTCCCTGCAGGGGCAGGGATTACAGGGACGCCAAAGGAATCAAACACATAGAACTGATTAGCAATTTCCCTCCTCTTTATTGCCAGTCAATTGATCTGCTCCTCCTCCCACGTGGAGGTGGGGATGGCGCTGTACGGGTCCATGATAAGCTTGGCGCATCTCACAATCATGGCCATCAGGAAGAAGCACATCAGGATGACAAACCCAATGGCAAACCCCTTGTCCACATCAATGTATGGCTGCACTGTTGGGCTCTCCATAGGGCTCCGCCTTCACACCCTTCTCTGTCCTCTGAGTTCCTGCACATCCATCACCTGCATGGCAGAGTTTGGGATGGAAATCATTATTGTTGATAATAATTTGTATTGTGATACCACCTTGGGGTTCCAGTTAAGTCCCCATAGTGCTATGTGTTGAAGACAACACAGTGACAGTCCCTGGCCCAGAGAGCTAAGTATGGAATCAGAAGGGCATATTACCTGCCGTGGTAGAAAATCCTGGTGTTTTTAGCTCGTAGGCTCATAGACTCTAAGGCCAGCAGGGACCATCATGATCATCTAGTCTGACCCCCAGCACCTCACAGGCTACAGAACCTCACCGACCCACTCCTGCAATAGGCCCATAACCTCTGGCTGAGTCACTGAAATCCTCCAAACATGATTTAGAGAATTCAAGTTACAGAGAATCCACCATTTACTCTAGTTCAAACCAGCACGTGACCCAGGCCCCACACTGCAGAGGAAGACAAAAAAAGTTCCACAGTCTCTACCAGTCTGACCTGGGGGAAAATTCCTGAGTATGGCGATTAATTAGACCCTGAGCATGTGGGCGAGACCCACCAGCCAGACTCCTGGGAACAAATTTTCTGTAGTAACTCAGAGCCTTCCCCCTCTAGTGTCCCATCTCTGGCCGTTGGAGATATTTATTAACAGCCATCGTGGATGGGCCATGTAGGCAATCTCCTCAGATCACCCCTCCATAAACTTATCAAGCTCTTTCCATTGCCCATCAACCCCAGCCTGGAGCAAGCATGTTCCACATCAGGCATGTGCCACAGCGCACACTGCCTTGGTTATGCACCAAGGAGTGCCCCTAAGAGATGCCTGACTCTCCCACATTCCTCTAGCCACTGAGCTATAAACTCATTCTCGCTCTGCCCAATTCATATTTATCTCTCTACATCTACAAAATGGACCAGCTTCAAGAGGAGAGATGGAGAAAGGCCTATCCTGAAAAAACCCTTAGCTCACTGGGGAGGGTGCTCATCTCAGAGGGGAGAGACCTATGCTCAAGTCCCTTCTCTGGTGCAGGCTTTGGCCTTCTAACCACTGAGCTATGGAGTGGCAGCTCCTCCTGCTGTGTTTTTGTGGGGGGCCTGATCTGGTAGACATGCTCTACAGTGGCCTTGGAGCATGCCTGTGCTCTGTGCTTCTATTCCCCATCTGTGCACTGAGGATAATAGCACCTCCCAGGGGGGTTGTGACGATACCGACATTAAAGAGGATGAGGTGCTGCGATGCATAGACGCACCGTGGAGATGATGGTGAATTTCAGTTTATAAAATAACTTGTTTACGTCCTGCTGTCTGTTTAGTTCCAGGGGAAAATGACACTGAAAATACCAGGCTGAAATCTTAGCACATAGCCATGCCACGTCTGGTGGGGCGGGGGCGGGGGGGAGTTGTTTCCCACATGATTTCACTACTGGTGTATTTTCACTGTTTCAGATGTGTAGTCACGTTGCTTAGCACGCCCCTGGAGGCTCAGATGCTCCAGTGATGAGCATGATGTAAGAACCTGTACAGAACAGAACTGGTGAAGGGCGCTGGATGGACTGTCTCAGTGACTCTGGAGTCCTGTGTTTATCCAGTGTGATGGGGCAAGGCCAGACGGCTACAGTAAAGTACTGAGGAACAGGTATGTTAGCCCCAGGCTAAACAAATCCCTAGGACCATGGCAACCAAATGGCAGTTGCTCCAGGTTAATCAAGGCACCTGGGGCCAATTAAGATCTTTCTAGAAGGCAGTGGAGATAGCTACATTGATTAGAACACCTGCAGCCAATCAAAGCAGGCTA